>NC_142503.1:23660661-23813529 GCF_057876585.1 Rhinolophus sinicus
CCTACTGAGGAAGTAATGTAGTATCACTTTCTGTTGAAACCCAAGCTACTGTCTCTTCCTGTTGGGGTCAGTGGTGTGCATTCAGTGACACATAAGTGTAATTCTCTCTTCTAGCATCCATTTTAAATGATGTTTCTGTTTATTAATTTTAAAAGATAATGTAGATTTTCTCTACTGTGCTCTTCACTTCCTTCTGAGTTCGTAACATCTGTGTTTCTTCTAACAGTCTGTGTGTGGCATCTAGGCTTTTCCTATCATGTCCTCAATATCGTTTTGGCCTCTACCTATAAACCAATTGTGCTTCCAGATTGGTTGGACAGTAGTACTTGTATTAGAAATCTTTATATCTTCAGTGACTAATATCATTGGTTGCCTAAAGTTATAAATAAAGAAACAAGGTGGGAAATGTGTTCAAACCAGGAATTAATAAATGGTCAAATATTTCAATACATTGAAATAGGCATCAGGACAGAAATAATATTATATGTTTTCCTTATTTGCAGACATCTAGCCAAGCTCTACTCCTAAAGTGATGAATGAATATGCTTTCTCAGAGCCTTAAATGCCCATTATTGGGGAATATTGAGAGAAACTCTAGACTCTTAAACCTGAAACCTAAGGATAAAAATGAAGGGACTCATGAACTCCCTGAATTTTATGTAGATTTTAGTGTACATACACTTGTTTAAGGGGTAAAAGGTCTATAGCTTTTAGTAGCTTCTCAAAGTTCATGCGAGTTGCCAAATTATTTTTTAATCTAACTTAATTTAACATTTTAATTAAATTGAATTACAATTTTTAAACTTAGAAATTATTAATACAATACAGCTATTTAATCAGCTCTGCAGTCAAGGCAATTGCAAAAGTTTATAAATATATATGTGTGTATATATATGTATATATATATATATATATATACATATATATAAAGTATATATATATATATGATGTTGAGTGAAGAATACAGAACCTAGTTTAGAAGGTGATTAAAATGGTTTTAAGTAGGAATTCAAACAGGCATTTGTACTCTAAAGTGTTCATAGTAGCATCATTCACAATATCCAAAAGATGGAAAAAACCCTAATGTCCATAAACAGATGAATGGATAAACAAAATGTGGTATATACATACAATGGAATGTTATTCAGTCTTAAAAAGGAAGAAAATTCTGATACATGCTACAATTTGGATGAGCCTTGCAGACATACGAGGCCAGACAATTAAGTTCGAGAAACTCATCCTAGAAAAAGTGCTACATACCTCATTGCTGAATATCACTATGGTCACCTTCCAAGTACTCCCCTTGGGAAGCTGTGCACTGATGTCAGTGACTAGTCCACCCTTAAAGCACTTTTGGAACTCTTTCTGGAATGGCCATCAGAACTTTTGTGGTATTACCATTGAAGTCCTGAATGTCATCAAAATTTCTTCCTTTCAATATTTCCTTTATCTTTAGGTAAAGAAAGAAGTCACTGGGGGCCAGATTAGGTGAATAATGAGGGTGTTCCAATACAGTTATTTGTTCAATGGCTAAAAACTCCCTCACAGACAGTGCCATGTGAGCTGGTGCATTGTCGCAATACAAGAGCCATGAATTGTTGGCAAAAAGTTCAGGTCGTCTAACTTTTTCATGGAGCCTTTTCAGCACTTCTAAATAGTAAACTTGGTGAACTGTTTGTCCAGTTGGTACAAATTCATAATGAATAATCCGTCTGATATCAAAAAAGTTTAGCAACATCATTGCAATAAGTTCGTGAACTTAATTGTCAGACCTCGTTTGTTGAGTTAAATAATCCAGACAGAAAAGGAGAAATATTGTATGATTCCACTTATATGAGCTATCTAGATTAGTCAAATTATAAGAGAAATAAAGTAGAGTAGTGGTTACCCGGGGCTGAGGACAATGGGTAATTGGGTAGTTATTGTTTAATGTATACGGAGTTCCAGTTTGTGATAATAAAAAAGTTCTGGAGATGGATGGTGGTGATGGTTGCACAACAATATGAATGGACTTAAAGTCAATAAATTGTACGCAAAAATGGTTAAAATGGTCAATTTTATATTATGTATATTTTACGAAATAAAACATTTAAAGAAATGTTCACAGAAAGAAAAATATTGTTTTAAAATAATCTGAGCAATAACAAAGCCTGAAGTCACCTTCAAAGTTTTATAATGAATCAGAATTTTGTTCCTCAAAGATGCTGTTTAATATTGGATTTTTTAAAAATCAAAGCCTGAACAATGCTTCAGATTGAGCAAGCTAGGCCTTCCAGTCCTAAATCCATGCAACATGCTTATTAACCTGCCATGTGACCTTGAGGAAACCATTTAAGTTCTCTGGGCTGCTGTTTCCTTCTCTGTCAACAGACAAGAGTTGATACGATTTATGAGCTTATTTTAGCTAAAAATTCTTTGGCTTTAATGAGTCAATTAAGAATTTCCAACATCAGTACTCATAAACTCATAGGCATTCACTGAATTTTCTAAACAACAAGATCATCTCAATGAGAGATTTTCATCATAGTTGCGTAACGAAGAGACTCCCAGAGAAAGCTGTCTTAAATTCGTGAAAGGAGAAAGTAATCTGTTTTGTAGGAAAAGTGATGCTTACCTATTAGCCATCTTACATATGGCTGAAAATTTCTGTTCAACATATTTTCAAGCCACACTATAAAGTAACAGTTTCCAAAATAGTCTGTAATAATGCGTGGAAGTTTGCTTGGAATGGAGTAGATGTCTAGGTAAGGGAGAAAAACACGAGGCTACAGTGTGTGGTGTCCTGGTCGACAGAGCCAATGAGTTCTCCAACACCTTATATAAACACACACACACACACACACACACACACACACACACACACACACACACGAACACCTTTATTCATTCATACAATCCAGTTAGATTTTAAAAACCATTCAAAAAGCCCTTCTATGCAGAAGGCATTGTTGTTCTTTGCCCGTAGTAGAAGATACTAAGAATTAGTGGGAAAAGATACCTGGCATCACTAAATTTGCTGTCTGGTAAAACATGGTGACATTATGACCAGGATCCTGAAGAATCTGAGACACCCAGTCCATCAGTAGATAATGGCTTCCACCTAGGAACAATAAACAACATCATTTTTGTAATGATGAGAATAGAGGTTCTGAGGTTGATGGGATGATAAATCCAGAAGACGAGGGGTAGGGAAACAGAAAGTTGATGGTGAGTAAAAGAGCTGAGCTTCATCAGTCGATCTCTTGCCATCTGAGTAAGCCCCTAGCCCATGCACCCAGAGCCTGCTGGCCCAAGTCCTTTACTTGTGGCAAACTTCCATCAAACTTCCCTCTTGTGACTCGTGGTCTCCTCGCCCTAAGGTACATGTTGCATTGTAGCCAGGGCCTTATAGAGACACCACATCCTAAAGAAATAACTGCACTGGTGGAAATTTTGGCTATGCATGTTAGTGTGAATGCTTCATAATGGCAATCAGTGAGAGCTATTTCTGGAATCCTCTTTGGAAATTTATGTTAGCAGGAGCCAGAAACATGGGAACTTAAAAATGAGTCCAAGAAACAGTCATTGGAGCGAAAGGACATGAAATGAAGCTACCACTTAAAGTTGACGTTCTTGAGATTCAAGGAGTGGCAGGCTGTTTCATGCATTTGGCAGGCCATTTCTCAGGTGGGACCTGAATTTTGCAGAATATCAAAATACCACATTCAGGATAACTGCATTCATAGGGTGGGCCTGCAGGATCCTAGATGTATGAGACACTGAGACACCACCCATCCTAGGGCAATCCTGGGATCCTAAAGAAAGAGAACTTGGGCCTCTGAGGAGATGCAAGTTCCCTCACATCAATGCTTTCTCCTAGAACCAGGTCCAACATGAGGCCTTTGCTTGAAGCTAAGGGTCCCAGCAGCAGAGAAAGATCAGGAGAGAAATTAACACCAAATGCCAGAAGTTTGGAGATGAGGGTTAGAGGAGTGCAGTGCTAGGGAAATACTGTAGCTATTTCTGAGGTTTTTTTATACCCAAACTTGTATAGACTGAAGTCACAGGGGATATATGAAGTACAAATCTCCTACACCCTTTGCTCACATTTTAATCCATGTAAAACCTCAGAACTGGGAAGAAGGGGCTGACCACACATCCATCCAATCATAGAGGGTCTTGCTGAGCCCAAGTGCATTCTGGGGCAGAGCCAGGGCTTCCAGCCCCCCACAAACCCCACCAGCTCCCTTTGGAGTCTGAGGCAGGACAACGTGTACTTTCAAGAAGTGAGGAAGCTGTTTTGCTTCATTGCAACTAACAATCAGAAAGATTTAAAAAATATATATATACATATTTCAAATGGAATGGAGTTACAGGGTTTCTTAAAGAGTGATTTTAAAAACTCCCCACTGCAGCGTGAGTGGCTGGAAGCCAGCGTGAGCTGCTGTGTGCTGCCGTGGGCTGCCAGTGAACTGCTATGAGTGGCCGACCACCGGTGACCGACTGCGGGGGGCGGGGGGGGGGGGGAAGTGCAAAGCTCCTAATACCAGTGTGGGTCAGGGAGCTGTGTCCTACACAACTAGACTGACAAACAATGGCTTGAACCGGAGTGAGGGGGGGAGGAGGGAAAGGGGGGGGAAATTCCCCACTAAAAAAAGGTGTGAGTGGAAGCTGTGGAGAGGATGGTCCTGGGGTAGGAAAGCCTGAGTAAATTTCAGGTGTGTGCCATCAGGGAGGTTTGGTGTGCTCTTGTAAAAGGCACAGCTCTTTCCTGATTCTTAGTTTCCTGCTCAGGAAAACATAGTGGGGCCTGAATTAGGTGATTTATGATCCTTCCAGCATAAAGATTCCCAGATTCATGGAGATATAAAACTGATCTAAGAGATCCCACCCACCATCCATTGGGAAAGCCCCCTTCTATGATGACCTCTTTAACCTGATACATTTCTCCCTTTCATCTTCTATTCACTTTGGTGCAAAAGTAAAGGAAATAAAATCCTGAGGCCACAAAACGCAGAATTAACAGCCGCAGGTGTCCTTCAAACAGTTCAGCAGCAGGGCTGAAGGGCGTGGGGTGGGGGGGACTGGGAGAGATTCAAATATGCAGGGGCCCTCCTCTCCTCAGCCCTGGTGAGATCTCTATGTTTCCTTGGAGGAAAACACTCCACCCTCCTAACTGTCATTTAAATATCTTCCCTGCTCCACCTTGGCTCCTGTGAAAGCTCAGAAAATTAGTGCTGCTGCTTTCAGGACCACCTTTCCCAGACCTCCAAGAGCCTGCAAATGCTGGCCAGTCTCTACTGATAACTGCTGCTCACCCCCCAGAAGCTTAGGGTGAGCCTCTGAATGTCCAGGCTGCTCTCTGGAGGAGGAGGCCCAGGTTCTCCTGCACTGCGGCTGGATCTAACCTTCTGGCCCCATCCCTGCATCAGCGGGGAGTGCCTTCTGAACAGAGAGAGCAAAGGGTATTTCTGTTTTCTCCAGAACTATCTTCTCCATCTCAGGGGCAGTAGAGGCCCATCTCTGGCCCCACAAAAGTGCCTACCTCTTCATCCTCTAGCCTGAGACACAAATCTGCCCAGTCTGGAAAACCACATAGGATGACACTCTGACTAAGTCCTGTTTGCCTGAGCCCTGGCACAGGTTCCCACAACACACCTGTCACTGAATTGTTTGGCCAAACACTCACCCATCAAGGTCCCCGTGAGGATTTTGGCGGCTTCTGAGAACAGGAGCCCAGGCAGAAGGAGGCTGACTAGGAGCAGCGCCCGCTGCGCGGCCATGCTCGCTCCTGTAGAAGCAGCTGACCATACAGCATTGGGCCCCTGCAACCTGCGTCCTGCGCCCTGTGCCACACACAGGGACCTGTGCGCTCTCCGGACAGACAGGCCTGCAGACGGTGAGGCAAAGATGCTGGTGGGAGCTGGGGAAGAGGTTACAGACAGATCCTGCCTGTTTTCTCCCCTGCCTGTCCCCTGTCCCTTCTGCCCCTCCTCCCTTGGTGCATGCCTCATTGGGTATTCTGTCCTCACCCTCCCTAACCAAGGAGAGCGGGAGGGAGGGGTTAGTGACTCTACCCTTAACCCCCCCTGTTTCGGTCATCGCCACACTCTCCCATAGGAAATATTCTGAACCAAGAATGCTTGGCACTTAGGAAATCATGTCAATGACATCTCCACTTTCAAGTGACTGGGACCCATCTCCATTTTCAGGATACTTCCCTGAACTTATGGCATTCCACTTACAGTCTAACTGCTCCAGTTACCTCATACTGGGGGCCCTCTCCAGCCCCAAAATGCCCCAGGTACCTGCTTAAAATATTTGGCAATGTTGCAAGCTTAAGGGACACTAGTCTCTGGAAGCAGCGTCCATTCCCTGAGAGTAGTTTGTTTCCACTCTCTGGGAGCAAATCCCTAAGGGAAATCGACATTGGCCGATCAAACTGCCCTCTGCGTGTGTGTGCATGGAATCACGCTGGGTGGGAGGGGTACACCAGCCAGGACTGGTAGGTTATTCACTGCAAAGAGGTGCCCCCAAGAAGGCCAGTGGGGGGCTAAAACCAGCCCATCTTCACTCACCAAGGCCTGTGCCCTGGCTGGAGGATACATCCTCTAAGAGAAGGCATAGGTTTCGTTGCTCTTGTCTTAATTTGCACAATGGCTCTCCTCACCTTCTGTGGTTGTCTCCGATGGGTGTATGTTTCTTTCTGATTAGGCAGAATAGACATATCCATCCCATTGAATGGAAGGAAGGAGATGAAGAGCTTCAAAGCATAACATTTCATAATTGTCAAGGAATGCTGTTCCTAACGTGTGTGTTCACTACACTGGAACTTTCTGGTTACAGTGGGTTTCAGATTGTCCGTGAGGTCACTGAGTCACAGAGTCACAGATAAAATAAATCATTTAATCCAGTGCCCCCCTGCCTGCCTTCCACATGTGACCAAGGCTCTAATTTCCACCCCTTACCCACTGTCTATTTATTTTCTTTCTGACAACCCCCAAGATTACTTGGAGTAGTAAAAAAAATTCGAGACCCCTAAATTCCTCCACATACAAACATGAATTCAAGATGGATCATAGGCTTAAATGTAAAATCTAAAACTAAAAAGCCTATAGAAAAAGAGAGCGTAGGAGACTATCCTTATCACCTGGAGATAGGCAAAGATTTTTTTTAGATCATAAAAGAAAAAAAGTTGATGAACCAGGCTTCATCAGACATAAATGTTTCTGTTCATCAAAAGACAATAGTAAGAAAACGAATAGGCAACCTGCACACTGAGAACCATATTCAGAATGCATATATCTGATAAAAGATCTTTATCCAGAACAGATAAAGAACTTCTACAAATCTACAATTAAAAGCCAACAACCTAACTAACAATGGGCTAAAGATCAACAGACACTTCATAAAAGAGAATATAAAAATGATTGTTAACACATGAAAAAAATGTTTAACATCAATGGTCATCAAGGAAATGAAAAATTGAAGCTGGAGGTACCATCGCACACTCACCAGAATATCTAAAATTAAAAAGACTGACAACACCCAATGTTGACAAGGATGTGGAGTTCCTGAAACTCTGGGGTGCTGCTGGTGGCAATATAAGATTGTATCATCACCTTGGAGAACCGCTTAGCAATTTCTTTGAAAGATAAACTTGCCTTTACTCTGTGTCTGAGCAATTGCCATCTCTGCACTACCAGCACCATTACAAGGGTGATTCCTCACATCCAAATGGAGTATAAAGGTTTTATTTACTGGAGGTGTTGGTTCAACAGGTTTGGCCATTAAACCTCCATTATAACCAGTGTTAGGAAGGGGGGGGGGGCAGGAAAAATCAAAGGCAAAGTCAGAATTAACAAACCACAGCTCTGTTTTCAGTGAAAGATGAAATGACACTGGCCTGGAGCCTTCTGGGAAATGTTCTCTGATAGTGCTATCAAACTGAGCATTGATATACCATCCCCTCAAGGCAGAAATTAGGCACATCAGAGACTTCTTCACTCAGCCTCTGAAATCCATGTGATCTGTAAGGGAGGAGAGGAATGCTGGTGCCTAAAGCACAGACACAGGCAGCCCCCAAATTCATAACTCCAAATGTGCTCGTAAGGATAGTCACAGATGGCCATCCAAGTTTCTCAGCAATCAGGAAAGCACAGCATTCTACACCATCAACCACCACCAGGCTGGAACTCTCACTCTTTAAGGGGCCTGTGATATCTGTCCTTCTCAACAACTGGCTACACTGAGTTGCATGGAGCTCTTTCATCTTCAAAAGGTTTGTAAATGACTTTCTGCAAGAAGAAAAAAAGTGAGAGATATTCTATATTCACAGAAAGTGTTCATCTGAAAACAACAAAAGAATCTCAGCACCACAAGGTAAAGCCCTTCCGGCCGCAAGCCACCTGTTGTACGGCTCCCACCTGGGCACTTTCTGCTCCATGTACCAGCATTGTTATGACCTCCAAATCCAGCACGCCCTTTCCTTGTGTTTGTCTTTACCATGAGTCTTTCTGATGCTTACAACGTTCCTATTTCTTCCCCTCAATCCTACCCGTCTTTAGATTCTTGTCCTGCTCTGGGAGATGCTACCAGCTATGGCCGCATCTCTCTCTACTGGCCATATGCTGAAGCTCATTTATTGATGCTCTGTACAACCTTCAATTATAAGTTAACTTTGCTCTCACAAGTGCCCATGTAGGACCTGTTTTCTTGGGGATGTAAGCATCTGGATGAGAGGGTCCCAAGAACAGAAGTGGAGGAACAGCTTTTTCTACTGGACAAACTATTCTAAAAGCTGTGTTCTCGTGTCATCTGCCAGTCTCTTGCTTTCAACTATTGGGCCAACAAACGTCTTCACACTCCATTGGCAGGAAATCCTTCAAAACGGTGGTTGTGGCCTGGGTTCCTTTTTAAGGGCCAGCGAATGAGGACTTTGTACTTTTCTCCACCTCTCAGGGCCTCTCCTGTGGGGCAGATTCTTAAAACCCTGGTGAGGATGAATGTCCTGTGTCACCTTTTACTTGAGGTTTTACTTCATTTTATTGGGAATTTATTCACTTCCCTTTTCATAATGTTTAAACATTTCCTACAGTTTATACAGCACTTGACAAATGCGCCAGCTAAGGAATTCTACACGAATGCTTTTAGGACCCAGAGCGTTGGCTGCAAAGTGACATTTCCGTTTCTCAGGCCTGGAGTCTGGCAGCAGGTCCTGAGCTCGCTGGTCGCAATCAGCTGTGCGACCTCCTTTAGCTAAAGTGAAGGCCCAACACTTAGAACCGGAGGAGAGAGGCTGCCCTGCGCCCTCTGGAGGAGATGGGAGGGGGGGAGGGCTGGGGGGGTCTCTACCCTGACTGTATAATTTCTGGGGAGCTTTACAAATATATCTATGCCTGGATTTCAGCATAAATAATTTACATAAGACATTGGAAGGTGGGATGCAGACATACGTATTCTTTCAAAGCTCCTCCGGTAATTATAGTCTACTACACAGGCAGGGTTGAGAATTACTGTTCTAGAGGGAGCGAGAAGGTAAATATGCATTTACCCTAACATAGGAGCACAGGGTATATACCACTATTCACAAATTTTGAAATGGTAAAACTGTATTTAAAATTGGTTCACGAGAAAGAAGAAGATAAATAGAATGAATGAATGTTGGGACGAAAGTTGTTAAAACTGTTTCAATAAAGAAAATCTTTACTGTGAGGATAATTACGGATAATTATTGAAGAACAGAGAGAAGGTGTTTTCTCATCTCAGTAGTGTGCTAGCAGGTCAGGCTTCTTCCAAAAGGACGTGAGATCATGAAAGGAAGATAGATAAATGTGATCAAATGTGCAGTTTGAGCAGATGTTCTCACTGGATCATAAAAACAAACAAACAAACACACCAGACAGCTTGCTGATGGCCAGAAAGAAATAGTGTAAGGAGGCTTCTTGAATACAATGCTCAAATAAGGATAATTGTCCTAATTATATCTGGGACAATATCAAAGGTTCCAATAATGGTAACAAGCTAGTCAAGAAACATGTGACTTATACTTTGGTCTAGTATTTTAATAAATCTTGATCTTTAGATAGTACAATAAATGTTTACTGTGTGGCTACTATGTGCTCCATGCTGTGATAGGTTCCGTGCAGTGAGCAAGGAAAGTATTATAGGACCTTTACCCTTATGAAGCTTCCAGTTTGACAGGGAAAGCAGCTGTTGAACAAATCATTACAATTCGTAAATTAAACATGAACAAGTTTTCTAAGGACTTCAAAAGAAAGAACTAGGCATCGTGAAAGTGTAGAAACAATTGAATTACTCTAGCAGTCAGTCTAGTGATGTCTGTGTGCTATAACAATTTCATATAAACCAGTGGGGATTTTTCAAATGAAGCTTTAAAAAACACTTAAAGTAACACATGGGACAGTTTTGAGAAATTCAAGGCATGCAGTATCAATTTTGGGGAATTAGCCCATGAAAATAGAAACATTAACCTAACATAGGGGAAAGACTTGCAGACACAGTGCTAGGGCCTGTAGGACATGCTCTAAAAGTGTATCTTTCCGGCTCAGTCTAGTTGGAGGAGAGGAGAGCAGAGGGAAGAGCTGGGAGGCAGGGGTTGTTTGTTTTTTCAGTCTTTTTCACTCTCCACTGTCTCTAACACCTACATTGTGTGGCACACCTTTAGTCCCCAACAAATCTTTTTAATGAAAAAGACAAAGCACAAAATCAAGTGCTAAGTCAGTGGATTAGAGTGGAAGAAGTGAGGTAAATAAAACAGGTATTATGCAGGAGGCAGTATTTAAGAAATGCCATGAGTGATGAGTAACATCTTTTACCAGAAATGAGGGAGGAGGAAGGGCCTTCTCATCAACACAGACAAGTGTGATTTTCCTTTCTCTGATTTCATGCTTAAGATGAGTAGTTTCTTGTTATTTTGAGTTTCAGATGAGTGGCATTTCCAGGAGTGAACCTCATGACTTACTCTCGGCAATGCTGAGCGTTGAATCTTAAAGTTCTGCAATGAATGAATCTTAAATGGCCAGGTTCCAGTTCTGTAAAAAAATCAATCTTTGCAAGTGACCCCACCATCAAAAAAATGTATGAGAAAGGAACAGAAGGAAGTAAAATTGAGTTACTGTGACTTTATCCAACAATGAAATCATGAGTTGCCCATCACTGTCTCTGAGTTGGAGAGATTAAAGGCAAAGAGAGAAGGTGGGGAGTCTTTTAAAATTTACATTTAGGGTGAGATTCCCCCCAGTTTCTAAGGATAATATCTCCTCATTCAGGCTTGAAAGCTGAACAGGCTGGGAATGATAACCAGAGTGCCACATCCCCGAGACTATCTGAACTGATTGGTTCAGGGAAGATTGAGATATTGCTCATTCATTCATTCATTCATTCATATTTCTCAAATAATAATTGCTTTATTTTTGTTTAAAAGAAAAAAATTATTACCTTCCAAACAGAGCTCCCTTCAAAAAAGAAATCAAATTTTTTCTTGAATTCTTGTTTATAGTTTTCAGGAGGAAACCAATGGCAATCTGGGATTATTTTCTCCTTCTTTTTAAAATCTAAAAAAAGACAGAAGAGAAAATTGAATGGCACACTGCTAGACATATTAAAAGGAATGCTGATACCCAATTTTAGCCCTTTCCCTTATTTCTCAGAAAATTTTTTTCTCTAAAAACATCTTTATTGAGATATAACTCACATATCATAAATTCACCCTTTAAAAGTGTAGGATTTAGTGGTTTTTAGTAAATCTGCAGAGTTGTACAACCACCATCACAACCAATTTTAGAACATTTCTCATCTTCAAAAGAAATCTCAAATTTATTAGCTGTCAGTCTCATTGTTCTCATACTTTCCTTTAGAACCTTAGATACCACTTTCTGCAGTTCCTTGAATATATAATCACTGATTTAAATTCTTTGTGTAAATCCACTGTCTGGGCTTCTTCATGGACAGTTTCTGTCTACAGCTTTCAGTTGACATATTTTCCCATTTCTTTGCATGTCTCACACTTTTTGTTGTTATTGAAAACTGGACATTCTGAGTAGTACCGTGTTTCCCCGAAAATATTACCTAGCCCGACAATCAGCTCTAATACGTCTTTTGGAGCAAAAATTAATATAGCAAAATAAGACCGGGTCTTATCTAACATAATATAAAACCCAGTCTTCTTTTACTATAAGAACGGGTCTTGTCTAACATAAGACTGGGTCTTATATTCATTTTTGCTCCAAAAGACGCATTAGAGCTGATTGTCCGGCTAGGTCTTATTTTCGGGGAAACGCGGTATGTTGTGGCAAGTCTGGAAACCAGATTTCCTCAACCCTCAGTTTATTATTGTTGCTGATCGTTGTTATTGCTGCTGTTGCTGTTTAGTGACTTTCCTGAACTAATTCTGTAAAATCTATTTTTCTTGTCATGTTTGGGCATGAGAGTCTCTGATCCGTTAGTGGGCATCTCATGGTTAGACAGAGGTTTCCTTCAATGCCTTGCAACTCTGAGTGTCCTAGCCTTTGCCGAGGGGTCCTATGTGTGTGGGTTAGGCACACTTGCAATGCGCTGGCAGCTAGGTTACAGCACTGCCTTAGCCTTCACTTCCTGCTCGTTCAGAGGCTCACGGACGGCCCAAAGGGAGCAATCACGGCTTTCTTGGGTCTTTCTTGAGCCTGTGCACAGCCTTCCATATGCACATGACTTTCTATATTCCCAGGAATATGTCAGAGATTTTCAAAGGCAAGAAGTATCTTCTCAATTAATGTTATAATACTGGGTTAAACGTTCTGTATTTACATTATTTTGACTATCTATGTAAAAATTATTCATTTTTGAGGCAAATAGAATATCATCATTTGGTTTCCATTTGTGTACTCCCCCGCTCCCCAGAATTAATAATTGCCTTATTTTTCATTTGTTTAGGTTTGTTTGTTTTGTTTTGTTTCTGTGCATATTTGTCAGTCTCCCAACTTCCTCCAATATTCTCTCAATACAATTTTCAGTAAACTCAACTTACTGAATTTTTTTTTTCCTCCAGGAGATATTCTTTGTGGATCCTTCCATTGATCGAGTCTGGGGTGACTGCTGGCCAGGCCAACTGCACAGCTGACATCTTACAACAACTCTTCATTACTTTTCTGGTTTGCCAATTCTATTCTGTTTGAGAAACTTAAATTTGTATGAAAAGGAAAGCCTTTGAGACTATTTTACAGCAAAATCTTGTTGCTTTTCTGTGTACATTGCTGCATTGTCAATGCTAAACAGTTTGATGTCATTCTAAGTCCTAGTCATCATTGACATATATGAAAACTTTTAGGTTGCTTTTTATGAATCACTGGTATTCTGAAATTTCATTATGATTTGCCTTGGTGTAGGTCATTTTTTTATTCTTTGTGTGGGGTGCTAGGTGGGACCTTTCAATATGGAGACTCATGTATTTCAATTCTGAAAATTTTCTTGTGTTAGTTCTTTAACAAGTTTCTCCTACAATTTTATTGCTTTCTTTTTCTGGAATTCTTATCGATCAGAAAAACACCTTGATTTAAAGTTCACAAACTACAAACAAGTTTTCAAGCAATATAAACAAAGCAGCATTTTATCAAACTGATCTGGAAATCAGTTTGAAGAGTTTGCCTGGATGGGCTAAAGATACAGGTGAGGGGGTAAGGGATAGAGGAATGCAGAAGATGAGAAGAGCCAAATAGCATTTCAAACTTACTTTTGCTAAAGTCATGGTTTAAGACGGACCTTTAAATAAACACATACCAACACACATATATTTTTTCATTATAATAACTCAGAAGACTAAAATTAAGTTTTGAGAACATTTAACATGTCCAAGGCACTCAAAGCTATCACCTGTGGAGGGAGGGTCCAAACACTACTGCCCAGTATGGAAGCCATTAGTCACATGTGGCTATTCAACATTTGAAATGTGGCTAGTGTGAGTTGTAAAATACACACCAAATTTCAAAGACTTCATATAAACAAATGTGAAATCTCTCATTAACTATTTTTCACATTGTTTACATGTTGAAATGATATTTTGGCTATATTGGGTTAAATAAAATATATTATTAAAATTAATACAACCTGTTTTCTTTTTATCTTTTAATGTGGCTTCTGGAATATTAACAATTACATTATGGGATTTGCATTTGTAGCTCATGTTATATTTCTATTAGACCGCACTAGTACACAGAATAAGAAGATAAGATACCTGAAGTTCATTCTATTGAAGTGAGATCACATCATGCCCGTAATCTTGAAGAATCTGCAATGCCTGGTTCATCAGGAGATAATCGCTTCCCCCTAGAAACAAGGCTTCAGTTTTGTGAGGTCCATGGAGAGAAAAGCCAGAGTGCAAAGGGGAAACAGGGAAATTTCAGAATGAACTCTGACTAGATGGTGAGCAGAAAGAGAGCTTCATTCCTGTCTGTTCCTATTTGGGCAAGTCTGCTCTGGACCGGAGTCCTCATGCAGATTGATTCCTGGCTCTGAGCCCTCACCCCTAACAACCTTCCTCTACAGTTTCCCTGTCCTGTGACTCAGGGGCTCCATGTCAAAGGGATAAGCTTTTGGGGGCTTACAGCTTAAGGCATTCCTCTCCCTAGGAAATAGACTACATTATAATAAGGGTCATGCTCCTTAATTGTGCTCTAAAAACACCAACTGTAGGTGGTCCTATGCATATGGCCCCCCCGTGGTAGACAGCCAGTCAGGGTTATTGATGGGATCCTCCTGTTTGGAAATTTTTGCTATAGTGAAAACCAGAAAGTGGCTAGAAAGTGACTCCAGGAGGCAGTCTTGGGAAGAAGGAGGTGGAACTACCCCCTTAACACTAGGAAGGTCCTTTAAGTGTAAATCCTTTTGGCAGGAGGTACTTATTTTGGACCTGAGCTTGGCTCCATTTTGAAATCAGACATCTCATAACGGATACCTGCAGCCTGCTGTCAAGACCCTGTGGGACCTGATTTGCATTAAGCAATAAGAAAAGATCTACAGAGAGTAGATCCTAGGACTATGGCTCAGGCAAGCTGGGCGTTCTTTCTAGCTTGCTCTCGGCTTCAGAGAAGCCCTCGTGCTTTCCCTAGGGATAGCTTTCTGCAGCCACTTGACAGCTCCAAAAGAAGGAGGGGTCCTCTCTATCCAGCAGCGGCTCCGGTGCACGGGTTCCCCACGGGTATGAACAGGCACCCAAAGACAAGACCAGGATTTGGGCGCCTTCCCGGGGCAGAAGCCAGGACAGCATGAAGACCACAAGCGGCGCCGGCTGCCCAGCGGTGCTCAGTCGCGCTGTGTCCTGCGGAGCGGAGCCGGGGGCGGTGCGGCCTGCGCAATGGTTGGTTCCTCCTGCCTCGGCTCCACACAGCGATCGCTGCAAACTCCTAGCTAGCCTACCGGACCAGAGCCAGGTGTCTCATCGGTGCTTTTTTTTTTTTTTTTTTTTTTTTTTTTACCTCCGCCTCTTCTCGGCCCTATTGATTCCGGCCCTGCTGACTTGTCACCTTGGTCCTGCTTAGAAACCTCGGGCTGGAGTCGCTACGAAAATCACATGCCCCTCTTCAAAGTAGGTATGTGACACTGTGAGCAGCGCTGGCCCAGATACCGGTAAATTTTGGCTATCAAGTCTGCCTTCGGTAATCCCATGTCCCCTTTTCTGGATCTTGCTCCCAACTTTTGGGTGCCCCAGCGCCCTTTTCACTAATTCTAATAGGCACACATACCTACTCTCCAACCCCCGCCCCCCCAGCGCCACCATCTCCTCCCGAGGAAGGGATCTGGAGTTGATGAGGTTTAGAAGGCATCACCAGGGTGCCCCTCTCCCCCCAACCAGTAGCCTAGTGAACACTCCCCATACCTATTACGTATAATCCAGTAGCATAGATCACTGCGGGATGGTGACAATAAATTCATCCAATTACCTGACTCAACACAAATTTATTGAGCGCCTATTATGGGGTCAGGCACGGGTGGTTCTGCAAACAAAACAAACAAAAATCATTGCTCATGGAGCTTATGTTTGAGTGAGAGGTGATATTAACATGTTAGTATGTTAGGTAGTGCTAAATTTTAAGGATTAAAAATTAAGTAGGGACGGCACCTCTGAGAAATGACTTCCAGATAAGGACCTGAAGGAAGGGGGCGAGCTTAACCAAGTGGGTGCCCAATGTTTCTTAATAATTGAGTATCTGCTGTGGGGCAGCATTATTCTTGGCGTTTACAAAATCACTACTTGATTCCAATCTCACAGCCACCCTGAGGAGTATTGTATTATAAGCCATCCCACTGTCCCCCAACCCCTTTCCTTTTAACATACATGAGGTTCAGGTTTACTTGGGGGTCACTGACTTAACCGGGTTTCAGGGTTCCCAAACACCATATTAAGAGATGCCATTTTCTTATCAAGTCTAATCATGCGTGTATTTTTGGCTCTCCCACATACATATTATAGCATAATAAATAAAAGCCTGTTTCTTTTTTCATCCTTACGCCTTTTCTCTTTCTTTGTCTTATGGTTATGGAACATGCAATGTTGACTAGAACTGGTGATGGTGGGCATCTTGCCTTGTTCTGGACCTCAAAGGGAAAGCTTGTAGCATTAAGGATATTTGCAGTAGTTTGGTGTTCTTGTTTATACATACACATGTCTGCATATACATATGTAGACACATCCTTTAAAGATACACATCCTTTTTAAAAAAAGAATGCTTGTTTTAAAAAATAGGACTTTAAAAAAATATAAATCAGTGTTGAATTTTATCAAAATGTTTTCTGCATCTATTTGAGATGATCCTATGATTTTACTCTTTTCAACTATTACATTGACAGAAATTGATTTTTTAGAAACCTTTTACATTTTGAAATACATAAAATATAAATGTATGGTATAGTTAATAGGTAGTTTAAAAAAATGCTTATAAAAAACACCCAGGTGAAGAAACAAGATGTTGCGCCCTGACCCAAGGCCTATGAGGGATTCTAGAGTGTCCATCCCCACCAGTGCAGTACCTGGACTTAAACAATATTGTAAATCACATCTCATGGCTTTGTTTCTAGTTTGCCCAGCCAGGTATGCATTTTTAAACAATAAAGTTTAGTTTGGGGCTGTTATTGTCCTTTTGCTGTTTCAAATTAATTGGATTAAAAAATCTTTCCATCTTTCCTCTATTTGAAGCTACATCCCATTTCTACTGTTCTAATGATGACCAAAGTATCGCATGCATCCTTAACCTGCTTAACCAGTATCTCACCATGACCTTAGAAGACTACAACATGGTCTCCTCCATTCCCACCTTAAACGGTAAGTTACGTAATTTAATTTTCTATGTATTTAAACTTCATTGTGAAATAAAATATACATATAATAAAGCACACACAAAAGCATGTACTACTCAGCAAGGCATTACAAAGTGAACACCTATAAATCACCACCCAAGAAAGAGAACACAGGCAGCAATCCAGAAGCTTCTCTTGTGCTCCATCCCAATCTCTATCCCTTCCTTCTCCTAAAAGGTAAACAATAGCTTGACATGCATTGGAATCTCTTCCTTGTTTTTCTAAAATAGTTTTACTACAGTGCATTCATTTTTTTTAACTCTACCACTTAGTTTTGTTTTTTAATTTTATGTAAGTGGAATCACACTATATTATTTGCATTACATATATGTTTCATCCATATTGTTGCACAGCAGCGATTAGTTCACTTTCATTGTTATTCATGTATTTATCATGTTGGATAAATAAATCCATTCTGTTGATTGAACTGTTTATGATTGAGGCTATTATGAATAACGCTATGCACATTCTTGTGCCTGTCTCGATGTACATACACATGTTTACATGATATATACCCATTGCCAAGCCCAAAGTCACCTTGTTTTCTCCTACGTTATCTTCTCAAAATTTCAATTTTGTGTAATTTTGGCTTTATGATCCATTTTGAGTTAATTTTTGTGAAAGGAATAAAGTCAATGTATAGACTCCTTCTTTTTGTATGTGGTTGTCCAGTTGTTCCAGCATTATTTGTTTAAAAGACTCCTTTCTCCATTGAATTGCCTTTATTCCTTTGTCAAAGACCAATTGACTATATTTATGTGGGTCTATTTCTGGGCTCTCTATTCTGTTCCATTAATCTATTTGTCTCTTCTTTCACCAATCCCCCAATGTCTTGATTACTGTTGCATTAGAGTAAATCTTGAAGTTGGGTAGTGTCACTCCTCTCACTTTGTTCTTCTTCAATATTGTGTCGGCTCTTCTGAGTCTTTTGCCTCGCTCCATGTAAACTTTATAATCATTGTGTTAACATCCACAAAATAACTTAATGGGGTTACACTGAATCTATAGATCAAGTTGGGAAGAACAGACATCTTTTTTTCATTTTCTTTTGAGCAAAACAAAATCAAATTTAACAGTCTTAAATGTGAAAGTAAAAACAAACTAAAAACACAAAAAAAGCAAAAGAAAAATGAACAGAACCCAAAATGTCAAGGCAGTTATGAAGAGAACTTTGAGGGTTAATCTTTAAAATCAAATATCAAAGGTTATTTCTGTTAATAGATAACTGGCAAGAAGTACTTTCCTGCTGAGTGTTCACACGAAAGCAAAGTGTCAAAATAAAATCAGACTATAATACAAAAAAAGTCACCAGAAGGGATGTGAGAAATACAATGCTCAAATGGTTATATGTTACTAAAAAAATAATGCTATCTTAAGCACTCAAGTTATGCTAAATGCTCTTGGAAACTGGAGAAATGACTGTGAACAACAGTAACCAATGTGTGGGGCACCATGCATGGCAATGTGTGGACAGGAATTTGGGATATCAGAGTAGCAACATATCTTCAGGTGTGTGTGGAGCTTAGATCTGACTCAGGAATACATGGAAATTCCCTGGAACTCTTGGGTCCATTCCCATTGTGGCCTGGGCTTATGAAACACGAAACACGTTCATGTCCTTCCCTGGGGGCGGGGGGCCTGGTCCTGAATGTGGTCTGGGTGTGGCTCACTGGTGGTGACACCCATTGTGTGGGCCTCCAGCTATTGTCAGAACCACCTGGTAGAGTTCGGGGCTGGGTGAGCAGGAGATGAAAATGGGAGCTGCTTGGAGAAGCAATTTCATGTCAACCAAAGCAGAAATTGCTTAAAACATTGAAGTGGTTGAGAAAACACACTCAGCATCTAAGAACTGACATCTTGACAATATTGAGTCTTCCTATCCACGAACATGAAATCTCTATTTATTTATTCTTTGATTTCTTTCATCAGGGTTTTGTGGTTTTCCTCATACAGATCTTATATAGTTTTGTTAAATCTATACCTAAATCTTTCATTTTGGGGGGTGATAATGAATATGGTATTGTGTTTTAATTTCAAATTCCGTTGGTCCATTGCTGGTACATAGGAGTGACTGACTTTTGCATAATAACCTTGAATCTTACAAACTTGTTATAATCACTTATTAGTTACAGAAGTTTTCTTTCGATTTTTACATAGATGATCATGTCATCTACAAACAAAAGACAGTTTTATTTTTTCCTTCCAAAATGTGTATCTTTTACGTCCTTTCTTATCTTATTGTATTAGTTAGGACTAATGTAAATGGTGTTGTTTTCTGTTTCAAATTTTAATTGTTCTTTTTGGTATACAGAAAAGCAAGTCTCTGTTTTCTTGGTCATCCTGGCTAGGGTTTCATCAATTTTATTTATCTTTTGAAACACCCAGCTTTTGGTTTTGTTGATTTTCATTATTGTTTTCCTGTTTTCAATTTCAGTGATTTCTGCTCTAATTTTTATAACAATTACTTATTTTAATTATAAACTCAGGATAATGTAATATAGAACCTAAAGCACATGTATTTATCTTAAAACATTTCTTTTATAATATCAGTTAATAAATTTATAAGGGACAAAGAATGCTTCAGTCTACTTTAAAAAGTTTAATGTCAATGATGTAAAATGCATAAATAATGAGCAAAATTTCTTAGTAACTTGTAGAAATGTACTTTATTTCATGCAAAGCTATATCATTTTCTGTATTTTAACAGCCAATCAAATTAACATTTCAAAAAATTCATTACATCAATAAATTAAAATACTACAGAGTAATTGCAAGTCCATGAGTTTGTCAAAACCAAAATGAGAGAACATTATGCATAGATAAGGCCAAAGATGCTAATTTACTTATAGGTAACAGTTTGTGGCTTTTTCCAAATATATATTTGAAAATGTAGTGAGAATCTGCAGAGAAAAATAGTTAAATCTACAGTCCACTGATCAGATAGAAAAACATTTGTCATTACATATCAGGTAGCAATGGCTGATTAAAGATAAATTTGCCCTCATGCACAAAAAATGAACATAATGAACATTTTGAAAAATTGTAATCTGGTACACATTCGAAAAGACTTATCTTTTATTTCACCTAATCCACTGAATTAGATAAATATCACATACTTTACTAATGCAACACAGAAATTAGTCTTTTGGTATACTTTGCTTAGGTACTGGTATATATCAAAACATACTGAAGAAAAGTAG
The DNA here is from genome assembly GCF_057876585.1 of Rhinolophus sinicus. NCBI lineage: Eukaryota > Metazoa > Chordata > Mammalia > Chiroptera > Rhinolophidae > Rhinolophus > Rhinolophus sinicus. The sequence goes on from NC_142503.1 coordinate 23,681,190, forward strand.
GAATATTTCAAATTCACACTGGACTACTGAACTTTAGAATATTGCCCTAAGGAACTAGGTTCTGGGCAGAACTTATTTGAGAAAGATTTTTAAACTACTACAATTAGTTACTTACAAAAACATTTTATAAAAATTAAATACCAGAAATTAACAACAACATTAGAGCTCTTTTTCAATGCTATAATTTATAAATATATATTAGATTACAGTAATTTAAAAGACAGGTCCACAGGTTTTCTACCTTCTAAAATGAGAAAAAAATCCTTTAAGCTGTTTTCAAAATATGGACAAAAACAAATCCATTGGATTGCTTTCAAAAAATAAATAAATAGTCTCTCCCCTACAACTTCGGTACTAAGTAGGGAAGATGCTAGCCAGCATTCTTTTGAGAAATACAGATCTAAATGACTAGGTTGATAAGATTTATGGCAATAATATCAACTCAAAATGGTGTTGTATAGTCAGATTAATAAATTATGACTTTACCCTACATGTCTGCCATAGTAAGCCACTCTCTATTTTTTCTGCACTAAGTACAGTAAAAAAAATCACTTTTTGTAAAAATAATTTGAGATCAAGATAACAACAAAAGAAAATATTTTCAGGGGAAAAAGTTAATTCTCCCCAGGGAGTGTGTTAAAAACAAATACTTTCAGGGTATCGATGAGTAGAGGAACATGCCAATATTCTTGCATTAACAAACTTAAATTACAACAAGGCTTCCATCAACTTCAATAGACACAACTTTTGAAAATGAGAAGAAAGTTTTAGAAAAACCAGGCTGAACACGAAAGGAATTAGAGGTGAGGTCATGTTACCATTGCAATGGCACTGGGGATGAGCAAGGCTAGCGCCTGCTCTGCTAGGAGAGGTGGTTCACAGGGCCTGGTCCCCAGGAACTAGGAAGGGAATAACACTGCCTGGTCTTCCAGGTCTCTGAGCAGGAAAAAGTCATTGAGTTAGAAAGAAGTATCTTACACACAGGGAATTCGTATTTCAGAAGGATTCCTGTAACCCTCTTATTGTTCCAACCTCTCCTAATTAAAATTTTAACAATGGCGTATGGTACTTACAAATTCCTTTTCAGAAAAACAGGTTTCAAGGTTCTTAATGTATTTTGTTTTCATTTTTTAACAATCACTGCTTTTGGAAATCCATTTCTATGCCAAAACATTACATTGAGAATAATTCATTTTACTGGTGTGCTATCCTAGGAGATGTAAAAGACAACACACTGAGCCAGTATACATCACATTTACATTCAGATGTTGCTTAGTTGAATAGTAAAATCTGTTTCACTACTTTAGGTGCAATACCGCTAATTCAAGTAGTGGGATTTGTCGTCAGAACTAGTTCCATTTAAGACTACTGATCATCAAAAACAACTGTGTGTGTACACAAAACAAACAGAAGAAAAATCTGTCAACACGTTAAAAGTCCCACTATATAGAAAGGCCTCAGAAAGGAAGGAAGGTGTAAAGGAATGAGGAAACGGAAAAGAAAAGGTTAAGATAAACCTCTAAATCCATTTACTTCTCAGTATTTAGAATTTAATACGTATCATTACACTTTGGAGATTCAAGAATGTTAAGATTTTTCAGGCACATGTTTGTCTCAGTGTAAATATATTTATCCTTGTGATTTTCAGGCATGGGCCACTCAAATCACAAGTAAAACTCACATTACTGAACAGTGTGAATTGTAAATATGGAGAGCTTATTTTTCCTTTAAAATGGTAATCAACACACTACCTAGACCATTCTCTAAATCTATTAAAGGCATAAGAAAGTGAAGGTTGTTATTGTACATAAATGAAATTCCTTCATTAATATGCTAAAATATACTTATGAAAATACACACTACCTTTCCCATCCACATTTAATTTTATTTGGATACACAAAAGGCATAAATTTAAGAACTGATAATCTGATCAAATAATAGAGTCCAAAAACAAATCAATTGGCAGCATTTCTTTTTGAAGAATTGTCAAAATCTCTGATCTGTCCTTTGTAAATCGAAAACCCTTGAATGTTTTGATTTAGCTCTTACCGCTCTTGTGAAATGAGGTCTTCTTGTATGATTAAATTATTCCAAAACTCCTTATTCATTTGGTAAGAGAACAAATTCTAATAATTAGGCTTATTTCTTATTAATGATTTTCACGAAAACACTCTATTGATAACTGATTATTGATGTAGTAACAAAAATTAATTAGCAATTTACAGGTGATTCATGAAATTAATAGATTATTATTACTTTCTGCAATGGTTATTTTGAATTACTGGCTTACTAAATATCCTTACCTAACAATTATTTAGAAAAATAATTTAGAAAATTTGATCAGGTATTTATTATGTAAGAAAAACATTAAAAGGTAATTGACAGAAATAACTCTTCAAGAAATGTACTTTGCATGTAAAGTGTATTAATTTAGTAGTAATGTTTTGCAGTAGATGTCATTACATTTTAATAAGCTTCTCAAAAAAAAACAACACTTTTGTTTTTACTACAGGTTTTTACCCAAGGTGGGTTAATAAATATTAACTTAGTTCCCCAGCAATAAACTCTTAGTCTTCAGGGGTTAAATCATTACATTCTGAACTCAAATTTACCCAGCCAGATAACATTCCTATATGATTGTATATAAAATCCTATAAGACAAATGCTGCTTAAAAATTTGAATACTCTGGATCACTTAAATAACCAAAAATTATTTTGGGAATAACTCTAAAGTCATAAAGGGAATCTACTGTTTGTGAAGTATGCTTCCATTATTATAATCATAAAAAATTTAATAAAGGAAAGTGGTAGATTCCCTTACACATTCCTATCAATTTATCTTACGGCACTGTAAGTTATAAAAGTAATTGGATAATTTCTTCTCTTTTCCTACTTCTCTTTCTACAACAGCATCTGAGTTTTATGACAAAACCTTATGAGAAACATTACACTTAAGGAAACTATTCCAAAGTAAACCCAAAGACTACATAATAAAACAATACCATTTTCACAGGACTTTTGATGAATTATTCCCAAGAGAATTTTTGCTTTGGGGATTTGTAAGCTTCTCTGTAATAATGAGAAACTAGACACCTTTGCGGGATCATTTCCCCATCCAACACCTTCAAGTACCACCAGGAAAAACAGCATAGCTAACAATCAATTTTGTTTTCTTTTTAAACCCCCGTATACAAACATCAACTCAAAACCCTCACAATAGCTTTGTGAGGTAGATCAGAAGGTAAATACCAAGTATCATCTTCATTTCACAAATGAAGAAATAGAGGCACTGACAGGTTACTTGATTTGCCCACAGTATTCACTGGTCAATCATGAAGTTACAAACAATATTACATTCTCTCTGCTTCTGGCCTATTGCTCTTTAACTACACTTTACAATAAAAGATAAGAGAGTGTGTGTGTGGGTGTGTGTGTGTTTTCTAAATGGACACTCTATATGACCTTCAATTCAGAGTAAAAATCTATTCACTGATAATTATTTTAAAGAGGACCTAATCTCAAAAATCATAAAAATTGAAGAAAATCAGGTAATTAGGATGATACATTATTCTTTTCGGTATCTGCATCTTAAAAAATTTACTAAGTAAAGAGGAAAATAAAAAATTTAAATTACGATTCAGGGAAAGATCACCTTCAAGAAACATATAATCTTATTGTTAGAGTAACTATATAATTCATCTTCAAACTGCAATGCTTCAGAGTGAAAGTGAGCAGTATTAAAAATTACACAGGATAGATAAGGGTAAAGGGGATCAAATATATGGTGATGGAAGGAGAACTGACTCTGGGTGGTGAACACACAATGGGATTTATAGATGATGTATTACAGAATTGTACACCTGAATACCTATGTAATTTCACTAACAATTGTCACCCCAATAAATTAAAAATAAAATAAAATTTAAAAAAATTACACAGGATAATAGGTGTTACTGAGACTGTCGTGAGCAAGCTCAAGTACAGTCACCACTGGGTGAATCCATACCATGGATCCTCGAAGGCTTGCAAACATTTCAAGGGCATAAAAATGTCTCTGCAAGCATGTTCTGCTCAACTATAGTCACTGTGTAAATAAAGCACTGATGATTTAAAATGTAATACCTAACTCTGGCTTAAACACAAAGGTTAAAAAAAATAATCAATTCAAAACAATTAGCATGTTAATCAAGTTATTACATATTTCCATTCTAACATACAGGCATACCTCATTTTATTGCGCTTCACTTTATTGTGCCCCAGACGTTAACATTTTTTACAAACTGAAAGCAAGATCCTTCACCAGCAAAGAGATTATGACTCACTTTATCTTGATACTTTATTGCGGTGGTCTTGAACCAAATCAGCAATATCTCCAAGATATGCCTGTAATTTTCTGTTTTCTATAAAACACAATTTAAATGTTGGTAATAACAGTAAATGGATTCACTATTTATCTTTGAGTAACCAGATGTTCTTTTTCAAAAAGTATAAACAGGCACCTTCAAAAATTAGAAAATTTTGTGGGACTCACTGGTAATTAAACAAACAAACAAACAAAAACCCCACTATTTACCATTAATGCTTAGGATTCTCTTTAAATGGAATGATCAACACTTAAATCAACATGCTAAATCATAAAGGTGAACACTTCTCTCGGAAATGAAAATGTTTTACAAAATAAGACCAAAGGCATAAAACCATTTCCCATTACTACCAAAGACTGAAAGAATACGTCACCCGATTATGGAACACATGTTAAAGATACTAACACTATCAGTTGAAGTATAATCTTAATTGTACATGCAAAAACCTCACTAACATGCATAGAGTTGAAAAAGAGCTTTCTACATTCAGGTATGACTGGCAAGGAAGCCTTGTTTTAAACATGGGTTTTGTAAATATAGTTATTTTTTGAGGTCTCCAACTCTTTGTGAAATACAGGATTAACGTATTCTTTAGAAACAGCAAAAATGTAAATCACAATAATAAAACAGTATAATATTATTTAGTTTGACTTATGGCTTCCTTGGACCTTTAAAACAATTTTCCTGGGGGAAAAAATCCGAAACAAACTGAACTACATGTTCTCAACATATACTGATCTTTATCATGAATTAAATCCTTCCACTGTTACTGTGCTTCTAAGGCAGAAACTTCAGGAATGGTATGTAATAAATCCTATTCGAAAAGATGATATCCTAGTCAATGAATAATAAACCATTATTACTAAGATGTAATTTTCAGTATCTTTTTTATCCTGACACTTTTCACTGAGAATACAGTGTAAGCTCTAGGGTATGTAGATGTTCATAAGACTGAACTGATGTGCTGACTGTGGTTATTCCATAAATCCTTTCAGACTTTAAACATCATCGAATATTCTGCTGCGAGACATTGAGAGGTATCGTCCACCAGGCTGATACCTGAAAGGTGGATAAAGAAATGATCTAAGGCATCAAAAATAATAAAGGAGGAGAGAAAAACGAGGACATGTTAAAAGGAAGTGGCTACCTAATTTGTAAGCACTGTAAAATCTATTCAGAAGCTGAAAGCAGAAATTTCTTCTCCAAGGACATTATCTCAAAGGGATTTACTTAATTATACATCAACCAACAACTGTTTAGTGCCTGGAATACATGTATAACAGAGTGAGAGATGTAAAAAGAAAGGGGTGAAGAGATATAAAACACATCATGGAACTTAAAAGATTTAATGACCACTCTTGATTGTTGAATATAAATAAGACTATTTGAGTTTTGTTTTGTTTCGTTTTTTGCTATTTAAAGGTAATACTATAGCAAATATCTTCATGCATATGATTTTTTGTTTTTGTTTAATTATGTCCACATAGCATAGTGGCTAAAAACACAGACTTTATAGCCAGAGTCCTAAGGTTTAAACACCTGACTTTGCCATTTACAAGCTGTGTGACCCTGGGTAAGTTACTGAGACTCTCTGATTTCAAATCCAATTGGAATTACAACCATAAAATACAATAATCGTTAAAGTGCTTAGAATGGTGTCTGACACACAGTCATAGCTATGTGGCTACTGCTAAATACGACAAATTTCATAAGTGAGATTGTCAGAACTTATTAAGATTGTCAGGACATTATTAAGATTCTTACTATCAATTTCAATTTTTCTTGCTTATTTATAATACCACTATTAGTTTATTAAGATACCAATTTCAATTACCACCACTGGATGGTATAATTTTAAAAATAGAAAAGCATTAGAATGTATAAAAAGGTATCAAAGGTTGCTTAATATGCTTTTCATTAGTAGTAAAGATAAACATTTGCCTTATGTTTATTTATCTTGTCAAGTCAGTATGTTATTAAAATTTTAGAGGAGTGCTGGAGCCAAGATGACACAGCTGGAACTTACCTTCCTGATTCAGATTCTAGAGGATCATCAGTAAACGCTTCTGCATTAAAATCCAAAGGTTCTGCATCTTGTAGGAGTTCTATTCTGTCCCTTTCAGTCCTATTATTAGCTCTGGTATATTTGGATGCCGCTGCAAAGGAAGAAAAAAAGTATTTACTTTTCTATTGTCTTTATGGGCTCAAGTCTTTGGACTCACAGACAGGAAAGTCGAGATTATAAAGGATCTGAATTTTGATTGTGAAGACAATATTAAGAAAAGATAACCATGTGGTTCCTTAAAATCAGAATAAAATGATAAATAGTATGATAGAAAATAACAAGGAAAAGTTCTCCCTCGTAGCTAGTCTAAGCTCAGACACAGCTACAGTGCAAAGACTTAATTAATATGAATTAGCATTAATATTTCACTATGGCATCATAACAGTGAAACTGTTCATAATCAAATCAAGTTTCAGTTGGTTTCATAGTGAATCCAGGGACTGTCCCACCTAATTTCTTGGATAGGATTTTCTTTACAGTGTACTCAACTCCAGCGCTTTAAGAAAGGCCTAAATCTTTTTCCCATCAGGCAGGAATTTAGGGCAGCAATGTCCAACAGAAATAAAATGTAAGCCCCATGTTTACCTTTAAATTTTCTAGTACCTGCATTAAAAAATTAAAAACAAATAGGTGAAATTAATTTTAATATATTTAATTTAACCCAATATAGCCAAAATATTATCATTTCATCACATTGCACCAGCCACATTGCAAATGCTCAACAGCCACCTGTGGCTAATGGTTACCATCCTGGTCAGCCACATCTAAAGCACTAACTCTCCCTGCCCTACATGGATAGGGTTTCTTCATACACAATCTCAATGTTTGCAGTGTGGTTTTGAGCAGTTCAATAGCTTCAAAATAACTGTATAATATAGTTCTTTCTGAAAACTTAAGGCAAACCTATCTTACATTTTCGTCATCTTGGACTCTGCCCTTCATCTTTTCTCTCACTCATCCAGCAAATATTGGTTGCCTACCCACATGTTACGTTCTCTCTAACTCATCATCCTAAGACTTTGTTTCCTCTTCTCTGAATCATTCTCCCACACTCTCAGATTCTCTCTCTGTGTTAACTCCTATTCCATGGTAATCAAACTTCAAAATCTTTCTGTAAAATCCTCCCTCTATGTCCTAGCTTTAATTAAATTTTAGCTCTCTCCTATTTCTTCCACCCGATTCTTGAAATGTCATTCAAATCCATCGTTTCCTCTTTATCTCCAGGACATTGCTCATTTTAGGCCGTCATCATGTCTTGACTGCATTTCCAAAATAGAACTGGTTTCTGTCTCACTTCCCTGAAAATCATGCTGTCAAAATCTTTCTAAATCAAAAATCTGAGCATACTTCTTTCCAGATTGAAATCTTATCTTTGGGATAAATTCCAAACTTCTGAGCACAATAATACATGTTTCCCAACTATATCTGCAGCCTCCCCTCTTATCAGGCTCCTCTTACTGAAGCTCTAATCACAGAGAAGAACTGCATTTCCCCAAAGGATCTCTCATGTCACTCATTCTTCCTTCTGCCTAAAACATCTTCGCCTGGCTAAGTACTATTCATTTCAAAATACTCAGTTAAGTATTTCTTTATCACGGAAATCCTTTCCCAATAAAGAACTGCTCTTTCCACCCCCTGAGGTGAGTTCCCTGAGCATCAGGTATGCACCCTTCTACTTTCTCAGCATTTCTGCATCTCCCCCTAAGAGAGACAACCTCCACCTTTTACTCCGTGCTGGGTCCTGCACAAAAAGCTTTCTTGTCACCTTTCCAGGGGCAGATGGCAGGATGAAGGACGTGGGGAGGTTTCCTAACCCAACACACTGACAGACGTCTCCTGCCTGGTATGAGTCCCTCACTAAATTATGAGCACCCCAAGGATGGAAATTTATGTTCCCTGTATACCTGGACAGTATTCAATGTATATGGGTCAGTCAGTAAATTATTACAAAAATGACTGAGTAGCCTAAATCTACTAATAGAAAAGAAAAACATCTATGTAAGTAACAGAAATAAGTACCTGCATAAATATGCCTGGGATAAGTAGTACTATTATTTAGGGTAGTACAATTACAACTATTCATTTGCTAGCCCAGGTATCTCCTTCCCCTACCAGAATGCATATTTCAATTTTCCTACCTCTGATACATTAAGGGATGAAAAAGGAAAGTCACTGCAGAATCACATTTACAGTTCTCTAAAGGCATTTCTGAATGAGTATCCTAATCCTCAGTCTCTACGCAAACATAATAAAAAAATTTCTAAGACAATAAACTACTTACTTCGGTTGGTATTTATATCTGAGAAGTTTGACTCTTTTGGGTCAATATGAACATTTCTGTTTCTGGTGGAATCTTCCCTACTGTGTCCGTAACGTTCTTTCCATTCCTAGGAAAGAAACACAGATGAATATATAACAAAAAAACTCACAAGCAGAAAATAATTCATCAGTGTCAAAAGATTATCTTTGTAAAGTAATGTAATTTAATCTTTTCATCAGAAATTCATCAGATAATCAGTAAAACTAGCACAGTGCCTTAAAAAGCAAAGATCAAAAGATCAATAATTTTTCTTATCTCTACATGATTTTAATAGTATCCAAACTTAACTTTTACAAATGAAGACATTTATATACATTTCTGCTAGCTATGATTATTTTAAGTTATTCACTTCTTCGATCTAAAGTGTCAAAAGAATATTACAACTATAATAAACTTCTTTGGCAATGTATAATTTATGAGAACTGATAATAATTAATGAGATGTTAACAAAATTGTCTTCTACCCAAATTAACTAAAAATATTAGAGACCTCTAACCTCAATTTTGATAGCGAAATTAAAGTTTTACACAAAGATAATTAGGTAATTACTCACATAGCATTGTGTATAGTCTTAACTTCACTAAAATCATATTAACTAGGATTCTGTTCATTAAATCTTACATTCGAAAGGCATATTAAAGGTCACCTAATTCAATCTCCCATGCAGCACAGGGCTTCATTGTAAAATAGCCACGGCAGGTGCTTTTTGGCTCTCTTACTAGATGACATGCAAATTTCCATGTGTGATCACCCCATTGCAATATTGGTAAACTGTGGAAGTTTTCATAGGTAGGTGAATTCTATCTCCCATAACTTCCACTCTGGTTCTATTTATGCGTCTGAAATAAATAAGAAGTCTCCCTTTGCATGACACACACTAAAATACATGAAGACCACTATCATGTCTCCTGAGCCCTCCCTTCGCTAGGGTAGATACACTCAGGTTTTGAAAATGTGTGATAACTCATTTTCTGCCTTGTCACTCGCTAGGAGGAGGTTAGTTTGCCTCAGCAAAAGGAAGATTGAAGACAAATTAAAGAGGAATACAATTAATGTCATACTATAAAAAAGTGTAATTGTAAAGCAATCAAAATCACTTTCATAGAAAGACTGCACGAATTTATTCCTTCATTCAACAAACGGCACTTACTGAGCCTTAGGCAAGACACTGCTGGACACGAAGTAATTTATCACTAATGACTTTTTAAATCACATCTGACAAGACACCTAGTATGTACATCTGAAACTACTAAAATTACCTTTCTTTAAAAATATATCCTGTGTCTCTTCCCGCTATTCTTCGGTCTTCAGCCAATTATTCTAAATCAGTAAGACTCTATGACATTTGCCATTAACCCTGAGGCTACAGCAGTTTAATAAGTGCTGTACTTACTCTTCTTCGGTGTTCACCTTCTTCTTGCCTTTGCCTTTTTCTCTTCTCTAGAGACAGAAAAGTGGTCTCAAATTTGGTATAACATGGTTTAATTAGATGGAGAGTAACTGAAGTAAAGGTATCAGGCTATGACCAATTTCCTTTAAATTACTACAAAGTCAAAGGTAATAGGTTATTGTTGGAAAGAACTCAGAGATCACCTACCTCCACAGAGAATGCACTCTTTACTTTGGCTGGAGATGGCCCTTTAGGCTTCGTCTAAATAGGTTTCAATGAGGAAAAAGTTCTTCCTCATGGTGACTTGCAATGTGGTCCTCTGTAACTTCTCTTTTCTTGATGTCCTATCTTCTAAATTAAGTTCATACTTCTTTCTACATAAGAGTCTTGCCCTTATTCTCTTCTGGCTATATACTCAGTGTCCGCCCCCGCCCCCGACCCCATAAGATATGGTCTCCAGACTCATAACTCTGGCTATCCTCTAAATCCTTTCTGACTTATCAGTCTTAATCTTAAAAATCTTACCCAGGACTGGATATGATACTCCTTATGAGGTCTAATTAATGCAAAAAGCACTGGAACTATTACACTGACTACACACCACCTTCCTATGAGAGCTTGTGAAGGCTACACCAGCTTATTTTGAGCTGCAACACATTTGGGCTTACATTTAACTAATAATCACACAAAGCCCCAGACTCAAGTAGGGAGAATGTCTAAGAATCAATGTCCAAAAAGCCAAGTTTTGTTTTTCTTTTTCCATTATCCAATCATCACTTGAACTTCAGGAAATTTGATCTGTTCAGTTTTGAGGTTAGAGTCTAGGAGAACGCCATGTATTCTAACAGGTTGTTAATGATTATCTATTACATTCTAAAAACCAGCTTTGGCTTGAATTATTTTGTACGTAGTATTAAACTGATGATTCTTTAAATTAATGAGTTTTATAGTTGTATTGAACTTGGCATATCCGTTTCACAGCAAACATGAAATGACTCCACCACCACACAAGGGCATTATTTAGCTGCAAACATACTAAATAATTTCTGCTGCAGAATTTCTTAAAGACAAATGAGACAATCATTTATATTTTCAAATTATTTTTGCTATGAAGGATTTATGTAGGTTTTTAGTTGAAAAACATTAATTTGTAATTTCTAAAGATAGATTACGAATTATACAAACATTAATTTTATACCTTGAGTCTTAGCACTTTCCCTTCATTTTAAAAGACAAATCTTACCTCGTCTGATTAATTCTTTTCCTTCATCAACTAAGTCTGATGTCATATCATTATCTCCCATAAACTGCTGGAAGCCAAGTAGATTCAAACAACGAGTTCCCAAACTAATAAAAGTAGATTTTCAAAAAGATAAGCATTACTTCACATTGTAAATATTTATGTAAACTGTTCTTTATTGTCGTCACCCCCAAAGAAACCTATGTTATATTATTAGTTATCTCAACAAGCTACCTCGAGTTATATTTGTCTTTAAGAAGTATTATTTCCCTTTCTAAGATTACATGCCTAGTACTACACTGACTAGCGTATGCATCACGCCTAGATTTCTTGTAGAAACAAATTAAGTTGGGTCATTAGCAACCTTCAGAAAATTAATATATAAATTATTATATTATTATTATTATAGGATGCTAAATAATAGCGAGAATACAAAAGGAATTTGTTTCTTTTCTTATATTCAAACATAAATTTTAATACTGCTAATTCTGTGACTTTACATATTGCCTTGCCATCCAATTATTCTTGTGGAAATACTATACCCCAGGATAAGAAACCCCAAACTTGGTAACTATCTCTGGAAAGGTCTTGGCTTTGTGTAAAGCATCAGGAAATGCATTACACTCTCTAGACAGTTAAGTCTGAAGATTAGCTCTAGGTGTGGCTGTGTTGCTAACAACATGGTAATTATTTAGACTAATTATGGCAGCATTTAAAAAGAAAATGCATCTATAAAGTCAAGTTACCATTGAAATGTCAGCAAGGCATTGCTTCACATACTTCAATAATAGAATATCTACTTTGAGAATTAATTTGAAAATGGAGGAATACAATCTTTTTCTCCCTTAAAGACAAATTGACATCCAAAATTTATCCTAGTGAACTCTAAAACAACACTATTAAGAAATTATTTTTAAGTTTAACAATTTTCCTTTACACATAATTCGTCGTATTTGTTTCAGACTTTATAGCTGACAAGGCAGTATCCCACCCATCTGTTACATGATCCATATAACAATCTAAGAAGGCAGGTAAAAAGAGACGCTAATCTTACTAACATCATCACTAACACGAGAAGACATAATTTATACATCACATGATCTTAATGTTCCATTAATAGTTTATAAACTTTTAAAATGAATAAGCATATAATCAAAACTTAGTTTCAGACATTCAAAGGATGATTGTTCTCTTCCTTTAATACATCATTTTCACAGTATATAAACCTGTCTTTTCTACCTTATACAAAAAAACCCAAAATAATAGATTTACTATCATTTCATATTAAATTTTATTTTAAATTAGAATCCTTTAGCTCCTTTACTTATGAGTAGGTAAAATATAGATGTTTTTAAAAATTCAATAGATAATTTATTTCAAAGCATACTTACCTGTTTATTCAATATTCTAATGTGAGTATATACATATTATTTATAATAGGTACTGGTACTGGAAAATTTAAATTAAAAAGTGGTTGGATGAAACTCATTTTCGTTAGAAAAGTAAACTGATTAACATCAATAAAATATATTTTTTAAGTGGCATTTTTGGTATGTCACGGAGCATTCAAGCAGTGAAAAGGGCCAAGTACAGGATGGGGGCACCTGACATGTGGAAACAGGGAAGCCAGGGCGCTAGAAGCCAAGCATACCTGTCCTTTAACTCCTTTTGAATCTTACCTCTGCCTAGATTCTACCACTTTTCCTCATCTTATAAAAAGAGCAGCCTGTGTACTTTCCAGCCTTACATGTACAGCCTGATTACAATTGCTCCTCACCCGATCTTCTGTGATGGCTATGGTCTGAAAAACCAAGAAACCCAGCAATAATTATGGGGAAAGCCCTAAGACTAACTTATGTTACTGGATAGAAGCTGGGCATGGGGTATTTTATAAGCTACATTGGCTGTCAGTGTCCAATGCCAGGACTCAATATTCTGTAAATTAATCCTATCGCTTTGTAACCTAAAACTTGCAACAGAATAATTCTACTTCTCTTTTCTTGAAAATATTTTCAGAGAACGAGCCTTACCTGATCACTCAAGTAATCCTTTACACTATCCCCAGAATCCCCAAAGCCACAACAAAACAAACAAAGCCAGAACCCGACCAGCGAATATTTTAAAAAGCTTTGAGAAGAAAGGACAGCCAGATTGGGCTAAGAGTATGTGAAAAAATAAGTAATGTTAAGTTTCTTACCTAAAATAAGTAGCAATGCAGAGAATTACGACCAGCATAGGATAATATATATAGAATCCATCTGCAATAAAGGATAAAACTTTCATGGAACCCATAATCTGAGGAGCAAGAAAAAAGTAAGTTAAATCAGTACAGTTCTATATTTTTCATTCTTTTCCATTATTAGAAAATTCAGGCATAACCAGCTATACCAATAAATTTGGACTTTTCAAAAAGTAGAAAGCACAAAGTGGGCTGATTTTTAAGTTCTCATCACAAGAAAAAAAACTGTAACTGTGAGGTGATGAATGTTAACTAAACTTATTGTGGCATCATTTCACAGGGCATATATCAAATCATCATGTCATACACCTTAAACTAATACCATGTTATATGTTGATTATATCTTAATTTGCTTATTTATTAAGGTTTTATCCTAAACAAAATTAATATTTTATAAATATTACTGAAAATTATATACATAAGACTATAATTGTAAAAGTTAATATTATTATTGGTCAAGTCTATTGATTCTACTCAGTTGGATGACCTATGTGAACCAAAAAACATTTTTTTATAATAAAAGAAAGCAAAATCACTTTTATCCAGTCATTAGTAATTACAAATTACAACCTTTAAAAGAAAGTTTTAGCTATTAAAAAGATCCAAATAATGCTATAGAACTTTTCTGCATTAAAATAAATTTATAACAATAAAATCCCATACAGATAATGAATCCAAAGAACCGTAGTTTTCTGACCATACTTACAGATGTGTAAGCAGTTGGCTGCGTATTCTTGTGAGAGATGGATGAATCCATATGGGTCAAACCCAAGAAATTAAGACATAAAGGAGGAGTCAAACGGCAAAATAACCTGCAATAAGCATTTATAAACAGAATATATAAAAAAAATAAAGCAGCAAAATACATTTTCTATTATATTGAAATGCATTAAAAACATTTCACATCATTGGAACTATTTTCATTTCCGTGTATTATACATATTTTGAATTATTAATGTAACCTTCCTTACTTGAGAAACATTCTGAAAATCCTATTAATCACGTCTTCCTTAAAAAACACAACCTACAAGGTGAGACTGCAGTGTCAGGCTGCCTGCTTTGGTGGTATTCACCATTGCTTTATCCCAGGCATTTGTGAAGTGTCTTTGTACAGGCCTCTTCAAGTCTACCCTCTGTGCAATGTGTCCCAGCAGCATGACAGGGATGGTAACATCCTCACCGTGAATTGTACACACTACATAAAAGATCTGAAGTTGTATTAAAATATATCACCCTGACAACTACAGGTATAAAGAACTGTTAGAGCTCAGTTTTGTCCAAGATAAAAAGAGTAGGGCGAGAGGGAGTATATGAATACAAAGAGGTAATCTGAGAAGTGCTTGTATATCTTGTTTGTGGTGGTGGTTATATCTTGGTTGTATATCTTGATTGTGGTGGTGATTATAGGAATGTAAACACACACACACACACACACACACACACACACACACAAATAAAGGAAGGATAAAAAAATGATGAGAATTAAATGTCTGTAGTCTAGTTAACAGTAATGTATCAATGCAAATTTCCTGGTTTTGATATTATCCAACAGCTATATAAAAATATCTCCATTCAGGGAAGCTGGGTAAAGGTTAATAGGACTCTTTGTATTGTATTTGCAAGTTCCTGTGAGTCTATACTTAATTTAAAAAAAAAAAAAAGTCTTAGAGATGCTTCATGTATTGATTCCTATGTGAACCTCCCAAAGTCCAGCCTTTATAAATTACCCAATATGATTTATCTAACAATGTGGGCAAATAACAGATGGTGCAACCTAGTCCAAGCTGGAGCCATTTCTCAAAACTCTTGCTAAATCTCTTAGCAAAAATTATTCCTGTTGGTTTCCTCAGTTCTCTACAATTCAGCTGAGGCCACTGAATCTTAGGATACTCTCTAGGTCTGACTTAGTCTCTAAACTCTCAAATGTTCCTATTTTTTACTAACTTATTTATTGAACCTCACATTGGTAAATTCAGGCTCATTAAGTCTTTCTTTTCCTTCCTAATCTATTTCCTTCCTAATACCTATTTTAACCTTAAACTTCAAGCAAGATGTTTAGTAGCAATCAACAAACATCTAATATTTAAACCTAATCGATTAGTTCAGAGAAATGCAGGTGTTAGTGGAAGACCTATAAACAACATGAAATAAAAGAGAGATCCGTAAGAATACAAGCATTGGAGACATTTCCCTTATTTCTAAACACAATCTACTTACATGCCACTGAAAAGAAGACTGTAAGCATCAGTCTGATGGTGTGAAGCCAAGTAATAATAGTTAAAGACCCGAATCCTGAACACGGTAGAATAAACACAGATACTTAGGAAGAAGATGGAAAGAAAGCAAGCGATCTGAAAAAAACAAAAACAAACAATTAAGACTAATGGACTGCAGCACTTTATATACTATCACAAGCATTATCCATTATTGCCTGCTAACATTTATTGACATTTTAATACTTAAATACACTAACTGTTGTTTTAACCACTTAAGAAAAAAGTTATGAAAAAATTTACATCTCAACCAGTTCCACATCCTATCCCTCAGTTTCAAATCTACTGCCTGAAGTGAGCCTGCACTCTCCCACGCCTTGGCAACTCTTCACATGAAGACTGTAAGTTATGGATCAAAGTATGTAAGAGGATCAAAGTATTCTCATAAAAGTATTTGGCACTATTTTGCATCTTTTCATCTCTTCTCAAATATTGTTCTTAGTTTTTATAGTCTGGGTAAATTGACGAAGCTCATATTTGGAAGTTTGAATAATAACTGTGGGAAACTTCAACGCTTTCATTATTACTAGAAGAAATACATGGAGAAAAGATACAGCAGTTAAGGATTACCTTATGAACTGACATTTATTTATGACAGATCTAAAATAAACTGACCTCGATATAAATATAATTGTATGTTTTCTCAGCCAGCTGTATGAAGACTGCAAAGAGGGATAAGACAGGTGTAGTGCTAAAGAACGTGCACTCTGACCACACAACAATCACAGAGAAGATAGACAAAACCACAGCAAGTATTCTATAAAACCATGGTCGCAAAAGACATTCCCAGTACCATTCTGGAAGATAAAAGAAAAAAAAAAATGATTAGAAAAACCACAAAGGAGTAACAGGGTATTTATACTGTTTCAAAATATCTCCATACCAGATATCTAATTGTAAAGAGAAAATTTTACAGTCGAGGAACCAGGCAGACACCATCCTAACTGAACGACCCCCAGTAAAGGAACACACGTCATGTGCCTCCTGCTACAATGCGATGAGAACACAACATCACTGCTGTGGTATTCCAGCCAAAAATACAGAACCTGCATCTAATTATGAGAAAACATTAAATGCAAATTCAGGAGCACTCAAAAAAATAAAAAATAAAAACCCAACAACAACAAAAAAACTGGCCTGTACCCTCCAAAAACATCAATGTCATAAAACACAGAGACTTATAAATTGTTGCAGATTAAAGGAGACTAAGGAGACATGACAACTGAAGGCAATGCACGACCTGGAATTTTTTACAAGGAATATTATTGAAACATTTAGCAAAATTTGAATAAGGTCTGTAGATAACAGCACTATATTGATGCTAATTTCCTGATTTTGATCACTATACTTGGTTATATAAGAAAATGTCTTTATTTTTAGAAAATACACACTGGAATATTTAGGGGTAAAGAGGCATCATGTCCAGATTCAACTTTGAAAAGATTAAGGAAAAATACATAGGCAGAGAGAAAGATAAAGAAATGAATATGGTAAAATGCTAACATTTGGAGAATCTTGGGTGAAGGATATATGGCAACTTTTTGTTAAGTCTGAATTTAGGTGAAAACAAAAGTTAAAAAAAAAAGAAGAAAGCTCACAAAATTGAAAAGCTGTATTTCACTTCATTCACTGAAGAGTTGAGCTCCTAGCTCACCCTAAATCTTTTCAACCCTACTCTCAGCATAATTAATTCCTGCTGATTTCAATATCAACATAGGTGATACCCCTTTCAAAACTTTGGTCTTTCATTTCCTTGACCCCCACCCCTCCAATGATTCTGTCTTCCACTCTACAACTACTCGTTCCGTAAACCCTCTATTGCCCAGAACGACAACCCTTCATTATAATCTCATTACAACATCCTTGTAGCCAAACAATGCCTTCACCTAGTATTCCAACTACTGACTACCTCTACCTGGACCAACAATCCATGTATTCTACTACCTTTCTATTGCCACTTAACACTCTCACGTCCTTTATTGCTTTCTTTACCCCATAAATAAAGCTCAGATTCCATCATCTTTGAGGATACTCACTCTCCAATATATCAAGTCTTTTGCTTCCTCTTGCTTCCCTGTACTTGCGAGACTGAACCACACCCTGGCTACCAACTCCTTGGCTACCGTGAGCCTGCACCCACGGAGCTGCACGTGGCAGGAGTAAGACACATCACTTGACTGACGCGTCTCACTTTAAATTCTTAATCACTAGCTTCAAGTGGCCCCCGAGCGCTGCCTGGCTAGCCCACTGTAACTCACCAACTTTCTCCCATGCACCATCTCCTAAGCAACTATTTGGCAACTTCTCTCTTTCTTCAAATCTCTAAAATCTCTTCCCCTATACTTACTCTCAGCACTTCACCGAGAAAATAAATAAAGAAAATAAAAAGCTGGCAGAAGAAAACCTCCCCAAATTTCCACCACTACATCTTCTTACCTGCTCAGGTACATTTGGGTCTTACCTCCTAATCTAAAGCCTCTCTCTTTATTGCTCACTATTTCCCATTTCATCTCTCCTATACACAGTCATTTTCTTCTATCTCATCAAATTTCCTCTAAGATATCATTCGCATGTGACAAGCTATAATTTCCCTTCACTCTACCATCCTCTGTCAGCTAGTACTTCTTGTCTCTATTCCTTGTTATAAGAAAAACATTTTGAGAGTTTTCTATATTTAATGTTTCTATACCTGCTCTCCTTATTTCTTTTAAATTCTAATCAGGTTTTTTACCCTCACCCCACCTCACCTCTCTGAAATCCAGTCAAGTCTTAATATTCATGATAATGGACCCACCTGCAATATTTGCAAAGGTACTTTGTACACCCTTTTCCTCAAAACACTTACCGGCTTTGTTTTCCTGTCTTACTGGCCGCTCCTTTTCTAGTCTATCCTGCTGGTCCCTCCTCAACCTGGTGTCTAAACTCTGGAGTACCTCAGGCTCTGTCCTCAGATAATCTCTTCTCTCAGTCACTTCTTCACTGATCTTATCCTGACCCATGGTCCACCTATCCATTGATGACCCCCTAAGTATAGTTGCAGACCAGACTTCTCCCTAGAACTCCAGTTTCTATAGCCAACTACCAACTCAACATCTTATTTATACCTTTATGTGTATATTGCCTGTTTTTCTCACTCCACCAAGGGAGAAATTTTTGCCTTTTTCATTCATTGATATATATACCAAGCACCTAACAATACATAGCATATAGGCGCTCAAATATTTATTGAATGAATGAAAACAAGTGTCACATCATTCACTCATTTAATTAGAAAAGATCTTCATTGAAGAAGTTTTCTGAGACATTTGTTATGGCCATTATGTGTTTATACTCAAGACCAAACATGCAAAAGAGAATCAAGTGAACATTACCATTTATTTGAATACAAAAGGTAAGCAGAAGTTTCAATGTTGTGACACTGGTATTTTCATTAAGTTCTTTATACTAAATTGGTAACACTGAATAAAGTGTCATAAATAATCATAAAGTAGAATGGAATAATTATGACCATTGAGTGTAGGTTTTGTAAATAGACTAATAAATGTAAATAAATAGGACTTGTTGGGGGAATATTTTAGTACTATGTCATGACCGTAGGAGAGACCCAAGCTTGTGTTATAAAATTGCTTAAAATGCTAATTATTTTAAGTATATATTCTGTACACAAAATATGCTTGATTTATTGCATATATTTTTGCATAGAGTTTTGGTTATCTGTGAAGTAACAGTGGACACTGATAAATAACATATTATAATATATGACAAGTAAGATAGTTTGTCAGATTCATAATTTACCACATGATATAAGTCAAATACAATTCAACTCTCCATTGGTAAAAATATATATATTTTCCTTGAGAAAAATTATGATCATTAAACTTTGAAATTTATATCAAATTACATACCAACTGTAGGATTATAAAAATATTGGATAAATCTATTTTCTGGCTCTGGCGACTGAAAGGTATGAACAAACTGATGAGTAGCACTAGTTTCATTTTTTGCAACATCTTCTAGATAAAACGCTTGTTCCAAAAGAATCTGCCACTGTACTTGAGTTCGACGGTGCCTCTGAACTGAATAAATAACCTAAAAAAGAGAGCAGAGGGTATGTCTGTTAGTGTTCTAATCCAACAGTGATTCAACTCCCCACTAAGGAGTTGTTTTGGTTGTCACAACAATGGGGAACTGCTAGTGGCATTTACTGGATGGGGCCAAAAACGTTAACATTCTGGAACACATTTAACAGTTATGTTTAGTGAATAATTCTCCTTCCCCAAACGCCAATAGTACCCCTGTCAAGAAACATGAAAACATTTCACTCAAAATTCCTTTTTTTGTGGGACGTATTTATAAATCTAACTAAAACATCAGTACATAAAATAGCTATTTTTAATAAAGTTACCTGTTTATGTAGTTTCACCAGACTCTTTTCACTTGGGTAGGTATTATGCTTTTCATCAAAATCTTCATAATCATCCATGTTCCTGCCCATTTTTTCCTGGTATTCTGTAGGGCACTAAAAGGAACAAGTAAATTTTTTAAAATCTTATTTGCAAAAAGATAAAAATTTTATTTTTATTAAAAAATCTTCATTCTTGGGCATTTCTAATTTTCTTACAAATATCACCCTTTACTGTCACGTCTAAATAGTTGGAATTTTAGTTGCTGACATTTTAAAAAAAGTTTTAAAAGATGCACTGAGTTTCTTCTTACCTCTATTAATATTAATCTTTGTGCTCAGATATACTGGCTGGGGATGGCCAGTGCAGGGGAGCTGACCTACATGAAGTAACTAGTATGTGAGAGGATTATTCTAGGTAAGTGCTTGATGAAATTATCAATTATTTGCCTAGCTAAATAATGAAAAAGAATCACAATAAATCCAAGGTGCTGAATTTTTGAAAAGGATAGTACAAAGGAATACATGATTTAGAGTCAATTGCCCTACTGTTAGTCATTTATTATCTACATGAACTCTGGCAAGTTAGTTAACTTTCCTGAATAGGTCTCAAAAGGTAGCAAATATGAGAGAAATGATTAGACAATTGATTCTCATGACTATTATCTTAGCCAAAAGAAATACTAACTAAAAATCAATATAATAAATTTAAAATATAGGAGAAGAGATAGTTCAGTGGTTCTGTAGTTGCAGAAAAGATAACTGGGGAACTTATTTTTGGAATAATTATTTTTGAAAGTATATGAATACTCTTAATTCAATAATAATACATCAAAACCATAATTGTACAGCTTCTTACTAAATATGTATTGAACATCTCATGTCATTCATTTTATAATGTATGGAATATATTGCAAAATGACATGCAGGAAGCTGACTGAAACAAACTATTACAGCTCTTGTTTACTTGCTTACAGAAGATATGCCTTTAGTAACCACATTCTATGACACGTTTACAAACTGTAAAGGCCCATCTCCATCATTATGTTGTGGCAATAATTATACATTACTTAACATAACCTCTGTCCTCACATTTCAATGGAAAATATTGCCAATAAGTAATGTTAAACTTGTAACAACAAAGGAATAAATTTTATGTACACATTACTACTGGTTTACGGTCAATATTTCCATGAAAATGGAAAGGAGTTGGGGAGACTTCTGTGATAGGCTGTTCTCATACTTTCCCAATGCTTTTATTATAATATTATAGAAATTTAAATTTCAAAATAGCTGAGAATATGATTTAATTACCTTTTTAAGTATTGTGTCAACACATTTTCTCAATGGGTGGTTATACTTGATGCTTTCATTCACTTTACGAACCTCCTATAAAAACAGTAAGAGAAATAAAAATATTTCCATTTCTATAGATCAGATATTTGAAATGTGAATGCTCTCTAGGTATTATATAAATACACATATGTTCACAAGTTTAATTTCAATCCAAATTACTTAGCGTATATACCTGAAGTTCCATTCAATGAATAAAAAAGAACACAAGTAAAAATACGTACAGTTATATAATAGCTATATCTGTACCCTCACACTTTTAATTACTTTCTAGATTTACTCCCTTATCATTTGCTCACTTGGTACACAAAGATTATAAGCATTATAAAAAATTCATGAAGGATCAGACCAACTTTGTGATCCTAAAAGAACAGGACTGTTTTACTTCACCTTGGTCATTAAATTATCCCATTATCTCAAATCCAGTGAAGAAAACAGAGGAAGCAGAACAGGTTAGCAATGTCACAAAGCACCTGCTCCTTTCCAGTGGGAGAATACTCCACAGCAGTCACAACTAATGATTCATTCCATGTTGGTTTAATAAAAGCACATTATAGGCCAGCACAGTGCTGTAAGGTCTCCACAATCCACACCGGAGGGTAGGGTTGGAAGACATGGTGTTGTAAGTCTTTGACTAAGATTAGAGTCTAGTGATGCAATCATTAAAAAAGCAACTTATGGTGATGGAAGGAGAACTGACTCTGGGTGGTGAACACACAATGGGATTTATAGATGATGTAATACAGAATTGTTCACCTGAAATCTATGTAATTTTACTAACAATTGTCACCCCAATAAATTTAATTAAAAAAATAAAATTAAAAAAAATAAAAAAAAAAAGCAACTTAATGAGTATGAAAGGCATACAGGGGTTAGGGAGAACCAGTACTTCTAAAAGAATCATAACATTCTATAATATTAATGAAATTTTTAAAAAGATGGAACCACTGTTCTAGATAAACGGTATGTTCAAAGGCTAGGAAGCAAGAGAGAACTGACCAGACTATTAAAAAGAACATTCTGATTGTAGGGTAGAGAATGGCCTTAAGGTATACAACACTGGTGGCAGGGAAACCATCTGGTACATAGAAAAAGTTAGGAGAAAATACTTGCAACTTATATGACAAAAAACATCACTATCATTAGTATATGGAGAGCGCTTACACAGCCACAGAAATGGAAAAATACAGAAGGAATACAATTGGTCAATAAATATCTGAAAAGATATTCAAGCTCACTAAAAACAATTACAAATTTTAAACTGAGAACAATTTCTTACAAAATTATAAAAATTGGTATCATGTAATGAAGATTATATTCCCCTATACAGTCAAATGTGGAAAGTAATTTAGCAACTAGCCATCAAAATTTTAAATTGCTGACCCTATGAATAATCTGTACCAAAAGACATTGTACCAAAGCTTAGTTTAATGAGGAAAACACGATATTCAAACAGAAATGGTGAGAAAACTGCTGTATAATTTAGCATGGGAGACTTTACGATGAACTGATTATTAAAACTGAGATAAAAAGCATGAGTAGGAAGTCAGTCCATCAAAGGAAGGAGCAAGAATATTCTAGGCAGAGGGACAGCATGTAAGAAGGCCTTCAAGCAGAAGTGAACAAGGAATTTCAAGGAAAAACTCCAGTGTGACTACAGGGAAAAGAAGAATGAGGGCCTGAGAAGCATTTGATTAGGCTGAGTAAGAGCAAAGCACTCCAAAAGTCCTTAGTAAGTTTATTTTGAAGGCAACGTGTGAGACCTAAACATGGAGTGACAAGAATTGCGATTTTAAAAGGTGCTTGAAGCATCATTACATTACAATTTTCCATTACTAAGCTGCCTTAACGTTTGACTTGTTATTACAACTTTGAATATAAACTATACAGTCTGGTTATATATTATATATGAAATATATTTTTCCTTTACATTCTTTAGCTATATTAAACCAAAATAAGTAATGAAACAGTTAACTATTGATATTTGCTATAACTGTTATAAAATTAAGTTTCCTTCAAAAGCTTGCAATTTTTATAAAGTGTGGAAAGTATTTGAAATATTAGCTTATTTTCTTCATATAAAATAACTCTGAGCTCTGTCAATACTGTGCCTAATCAATTCTTTACTAGGCAGGCCAGATAATATCCATTAGGTCAGGATAATAGACAATTTTCAGTAAGAAATAAATAGTTATTTCTCCCTCTCCAAAATCCTCTACCTCGAAAGATGACAAAAGGTAGAGGTGACTCCTTAGGCGATCTAGCAAATGCCTTTTGAATGGTTTGACATGGCTTATAAGTTTTATTAATGCTTCAAAGAAAAGTAAGAGACACACAATCTATACAGTCACTTCAAAGAGAAACATCAAAACACTAAACTGGTTTTTATAAAACTGCATTTGGAAGATTTTATGGATAGCTGAAAAGTATGATTAATAATTAGAGGGTTATCACTTTGTGAGGGGTGTAGATGTTTAACTAGTACACTGTTTTGTACACCTTAAACTAATTTTTAAAAAAAGACTGGGGAGAGGAAAAAAAACA
This sequence comes from Rhinolophus sinicus, assembly GCF_057876585.1. NCBI lineage: Eukaryota > Metazoa > Chordata > Mammalia > Chiroptera > Rhinolophidae > Rhinolophus > Rhinolophus sinicus. The sequence continues at coordinate 23,705,380 of NC_142503.1, forward strand.
ATTACAAAAAAAAATAAGGGTGACTGAACTTTGTGTTCTGTTAAAAGATGTATTCAAAACCAATGTATTTTAAGTTTTCTCTCTAAGTAAATTATTCATAATCTTGTTCCATGCTTTATTCTGCACACCTCCATCAACTTGGTCATCCTACACGACAGGATCATGTCTCTTCCCCGCTTGCAAGGTGCCAGTGATTTCTCACTGCTTTCAAAATATAGCCTGAACTTTTCAGTCTGACGTCCAAGGCCCCTATCAGACTAAAAACTATCTTTCAAAGTTTACAAGCTTTATCTTTCCAACATAAACCTCATACTCAAATAATCTGGTTTTAAAACCTCCTGATATCTGACCAGGATGCTGCCAGCTATAAAAAATTCTACCCATCCTGCAAGGCCCTGGTCATATTTCACCCTCTCCCCTGATCATTATTCAGAAGTGAAACCTCTCTATATTAGAGCATTTCCTTTGTATAATTCATATCACATTAATCATAAACTATAAAGGACTGTACAATTCTCCACCCTAGATAGTATCCTAATGGCCACTTCTGTAGAGCACTTAACACAGGAAGAAGACAATAAATATTAAATAATGAAAAAAAATTTCTTCTCAAGTTTATCAATATTCACACATTCAGAAAAACATAAAAGATCCCAAATTCCCGTGAAATATATAGACAAAAAAATTCATACTTGGCATGCATTTTTTGAGGGAAGAAAAAAGGGGCCAAAATTCTCCTGCTGTCTATGTGGACCTGCTGCTATTTTCGAAACATCTATCAAGAAGAATGGTTTCTTACAATATATAAATGTATCAAATTATCATTTTGTACACCTTAAATTTACATGATGATACATGTTAAATATATGCAATAACAAAGAGTGGTTTCTAATTTACCTGGAAAATTTTCTCCTATCTAAAACTTTTTAAATCCCTCACACCTTAAACGTATAGCAAAACAGCAAAGGCACCGATACCTATCCTTAATTTTCCACATCCTATTCCTAAGTAAATGGCTCCTGCTTCACAACAACAAAAACAAAACTGATCATTGTTCAGACACTGAAGATTCCTCCTAACAAAATCCAGATCTCAAGTAACAAACAGGATTTACATTTGCTGAATATTGAATGAGCTGGTGGAATCCATATTCCTCAAATCGGAAACAACTGAATTTGATACCAATTTTTGAGGGGAACACTATCACCTTACATTATCTTGTTTTAATTACTTTATTATCAAATAGAAATTTTCAAACATTTTTCAAAAAAATTCAAATTTTCAGATATAAAAACTATCAGATATAAATGATCTTCTTTTAAAAAATGTAATATCTATCATATGCCCGAGGAACTATAATAGATTACTATTTATAGGAGATTTACTCCTACATTTTGAATCAATGTTTTCTGCTACAGTTCTTACATTTCATAGGGAATGAAAGCTGAAAAGTCAACATAAAAATTTTCAAGTATACACTTGTTTGTTTATTTATTCATTCACTTAAAAATGGGTGTACAAATGTCTGAGTCTGGAGGACCAGGGAAGATGTTATGGTTTGAATTTTGTCTCCTCCAAACTTCGTACGTTCAAGTGCCAACCTCCAGTACCACAGAAAAATGTGATTTTATTTGAAAGTAGGATTGTTGCAGATATAATTAGTTAAATTAAGATAAGGTCATACTGGAGTAGGGAGGACCCCTAATCTAATAAGATTGTGTCCTTATAACATGGGGAAATTTGGACACAGATAGGAACACAGGGAGGACACCACGTGAATATGAAGGCAAGGATCTACAAGCCAAACAGCAGCAAAGACGGCCGCAAACCACCAGAAGTTGAGGGTATGGTAGAGATTCTCCCTACAGTTCTCTGAAGGAACCAACCGTGCTGACATCTTGAGCTTGGACTTTTAGCCTTCAGAACTGTGTGACAATACATTTCTGTTGTTTAAACCACCCAGTTGTGGTACTTTGCTATGGCAGCCCTAGGAAACTGAGACAGAAGGCTTGCTTCCCTGAAGAATTCTCCACTTATGTTGAGACCTGAAAATGAAGTAGGAATTAGCTGAAGAGAGTGGAGAAAGGGCATTCCCAGAGTTTGGGAACATCGTGCTCAAAGGCAGAGAAGAGAGGCAGTGGATGTAATGGTTAAGAGCAGGGGTCAGCAAACCAGATCGAATCCGGCCCAACCACCTGTTCTGGTTTGGAACACATCCAGTCATTCATTTATTTACATACGTAGCTGCTTCCATGCTACAGGGATAGAGCAGTTGCAACAGAGAGCATATGGCCTACAAAGACTAAAATACTTACTATGTGGCCCTTTACAGAAAGTTTGCTAATCCCCATTAAGGCACGAATTAAAATCAGATAGCCTGGCTCTACCACTCACAAGCTGTGTGAATATGGGAAACTTACTTAACCTCTGTGTGCCTCATTTTCTTCATTTATAAAATGGGGATTAATAAAATCTCCCTCATAAGGCTGTTGTGAGACTTAAATGTATTAATATATATGAAGTTCTTAGAAAGCCATTAGTATTAATAAATAAGTCTGTATACTTGTTTGCTATTATCATCACCATTATTAAGTTTGAGGAACCAAAGTTGAGACTTGGGCAAATTTAAGTCTATAGAATTGTTTACTATTTCATTATCATTAACAAGTTTGAGGAACCAAAGTTGACCATGTGAGGAAGATAGAGGAAGATAAGGGTGGAGAGCTAAACGTGGGCCAAATCATTTTTTGGTAGGCCACATTAAAACATTTTGGAGTTTACGCTAACATGAATGAAAAGCCTTCAACATGAGGTTTTAAGTTGGAGAGTAACATCATTAGAATAGTATGTTTTCCCAGAAGAGCAAAATGTTAGGTGACTACAATAATCTCACTTCAAATCAATAACCAAATTATTATTTAATAATAAAATTTTATAATTTGTTACATATTTTTGTGTGTATTATTGAAATTTATACTTTTAACAACTTTGTGAAGTTAGTTGAAATCATCTGCATTTTACAGGTAAACTGCAGTGACTTATTAAGATTACTAATAGAAACTAAAGTTACTGATACAAATTGCTATGCAAATTGTTCTCTACAGAGGTTTCCAGATTTGGTGGGACTACTTTGGGTTAAAGTTTCAGGAAGAAGTGTCCTCTGATTGCTAATTTTCACTTCCACTATGTCAGGGTAAGTAACCATATAACTTATCATCTATTCTGAGAGACTTCAAAAAGTAAAAGAAAGCACTATCAGAAGTTACCCAAGGACCACAAGCATAAACCTGCACTGCTGAATATATTCTCCCAGTATATAGTCAGTTAGACTATAGAGATGACAGGTCACGAAGCTGAGCTGCCAATAAGAAGTCATCCAAATGGCGAAACATTCTTAAGGATTGCATATTGCCAAGTTTTCAGTCTAAAGCCCATCAATGTGCTAACAACAATAATTCAAACAGTGTATCCAAAAGGAGATACACACAACTTGCTGTTGACGGTTAAGGTCTAAAACTTGCTTACCTCCATGACATCTTCTAAAGTCTCTTCTGCATCTGCTTTCTCTGTCATCAATTTGGCTGCCTTAAAATAAGTTTTCATAAGTAGATAACCTCTTTTTGCTCCATTCCAATATGACCGAGGAATTTCCACCAAGCCATACCCCAACAATAACACAAGAAGAAAGAGACCCCATGTATTTGCAGCGGCTATCCCAATGGTCTGAAGCTGATTCCTAAGAGAGAGAAAACATAGCTGTGATAGATTAATTTTTCTGACAAAAATGTAAAATGAAACTACTCAATGTTAAATGGTTTGCAGAAAACAACCACCCTAAAGGATGGCTAAAATTTTATATGAAAAAAATTAGACCCTCATAGCCTCAGCTACCCTTTTAATAACAGCATATAATCTGTGTGTTTTAATGAAAAATTAGAATGTAACTGCAGAAATAGGCTTTAACATAGGAAACATTGCTACTATTATAGTTAAAATGAAAATCTAGGATCATTCATGAGAAAAATTATCCCGAAGAAAAGATATTTTTCATTAGGTGCTTTCTTACTCAATATTAACCAAGAGAAGCCTGAAAAAATTTTAAAGCTTGAAAAATTAACTTGTGCTGAGGCAGACCTACACAAATCTCAGGAATGAAACAGTGAGGAATATCACTACTGATCTATTCCTAAATTTTTCAGATCTAGCACTTCACATACATTACAGATCACAAGTATGATACTGACTTCAATTTATTGCAATGTCTGAATATAACATTAAAGAGAAATATGCTCTCAAACTATAGTCAGAACAAAAGAAAAAATATTAACAATTTCCAATGAAAAAGAAAACTAGAAATTTTGTCACATACAAAATTTGAAAGCCTATAAAAAAATCATGAGGATTAATACTTTTAACATATGGCTATTAGACAAAACATTAATCATTAGTGTAATAGCTGTATTTAAAGATACTATTCCATATTTTCCTTCTTAGTAGTAAGGATTATTCAGATATTCTTTTTGAGGAATCTATAAAGCATATAATTTGATATGTTTCTCAATGAAATGTCTGTTTACCTACACGTACGCTCTAAAAATTAATTTAAAAATGGAAACATATACAGAAACAATGCTAAGAACACGATTTTTCTTACCATTCTAAGTGCAAATGTGGGTTTACAGCAACATAAATTAAAAATGCTCCAAAAATCAGCAAATAGGTGCCATAATAGATTGCATTCTCAATCAGTGCAGTTTTGATCTTTCCAGTGATGGAAAACCCTCCTGATCTTGCATAGGACTGCATAAAAGGTAACAGAATCCTAGACAGTTGGAAAGAATATGATTAAAAAACAGTTGGTACGTCTGTATAATCTCAAAATACTGGAATGCGTGAATCTCAATTTTAAAATAGTTCTTTTCACAAACAAATACAATTTTGAGTAATTATTAATACCAAACAAACTGTAAGAGATGATTGAAAACTTTTGTAATATTAAATTCGGGGGGGGAAAAAGCACATTCCTGGGAGCAAAGGAGGCCACAAAGACCAGCAGAGACTTCAACAGAGTGCATGAATTACGATGAGGTTAAAAAAAGGAGTTTAAAACTTTTATGAAGAGTTTGGACTGTATCCGAAAAATAATGAGGAATCATTATTTAACAGAAACGAGACATGATCAAATTTTAGTTTTCTAAAGACTGGTCAGACTTCAGTATGGAGAATGGACTTAAAGGGAATAAAACTGGAACGATGTGGGAGAGGGTAAGGAGCGGTGATGTGGTAAAAAGGAGGGGAGAAGACTGGCTCTCAGTATACCGATTTTGAAGAACCTAAGACACATCCCAAAGGAGCTGCACAGGAAGTCGTTGGCTAACTAGCTTCAGAGTTCTGGAGAGAGGATTAGAAATAAAGATAGATTCAGAGTCATCACCATATCAATGGTGATGAAATAACATTGGCAGATGAGATCTAGAAGGGTCATACGTAGAATGGAAAGAAAAGAAATGAGACTGACCCCTGAGAAATATCTACTTATAAGGGAGAGGAAGAGAAACAGGAGAGGAGGAGAGGTCAGTAAAGGAGACTGATACAGAACAGTAGAAAGGCATGGAGGAAAACTAAAGAGTATGTATAGAGTAGAAACCAAAAGAAAGTGTTTGAAACTGGAGAGAGAGAACAATAGAATCAAATCCTGCCAGGAGGTCAGTTAATTAAGAATGTGCATGTATGCGTGAAGGAGTGGGGGTAGAAAAGGGTTCAGTGGGTTGAGGAAAGAGTAAGCAGTGAGCAAATGGAGACACTAAATATAGACTATTCATTTAAGAAGGTGGGGTAGGATAAACTATAATATGTTCATAAAATGTAATATTTCACAGAAATGAAAAAGAAAATAATGCTTCTACATATAACACAACATAGAAGAATCTTCCAAATATATAAGTAAAAAAAAAGAGAGGCAAAAAAGTACATACTGTATAATTCCATGTTTATAAAGTTCAAAAACAGGCTAAACTAATGGTGATGGAAGTCAGAATCCTGGGTCCCTTTGGAGAGAGTAATGACTGGGAGAGAGATATGAGGGAAACTTCTGGGGACATTGTTAATGTTCTTTATTATCATCTGAGTGCCGGTTACATGGGTGTATTCACTTTGAAAAAAGTAAAACTAAACACACTTTTCTGTGCTAACTTATATTTCAAGGTCTCCAAAAAAAAAACAAAAAAAACTTAGTTGTGATGAGTAGATCACTGAGGTGGAAGATAGAAAGCTGGAAAGGGTTGTGACTTGAGAGACTTTGTTTAAGGAGGAGAGAATTGTGCATGCTTTGCACAAGTATAGGTAAGTATATAGGTAACAAAAACTGAAGGGGATGAGTCCATATTTCAGGAAGAGGGACTAATTTTAAGAGTGACTCTTTCTCGGTGGGGAAGGAAGAAAGGATGAGTACATAGGTAGGTAAGTTTGTTAGTGAGAAGCTGCAAGAGCTGCCATCTGATGACTTCTATTTTCATGTGAGGTAGAAAGTAAAGATGTTCAAGGAAAGAAGGTACTGTTTCTAGGATGCCAGAGAGAGAGAGAGAGCGAGAGAGAGAGAGAGAGAGAGAGAGAGAGACAGAGAGACAGAGAGAGACAGAGAACTACAAAGCGAACAGCAGAGGTTTGAAGTGATTAGAAAGACTTGTTGTGGAGAATGGAGAGCAAGCAGACTAGAGAAACAAATAAGGAAAATCAGGCAATGTTGAGGACCCAGCTGAGTTCAATGAACATATGAACATGAATTTACAGGGGTATTACGCTGCTGTGTGACTTTTCTCTTGCAACGTTCAGAGCTTAGTTGCCTGAAGAACAATCTGAAATGCTCAGTAAGTAGTAAAGTGTAAGTCTGGAGCACAGCAGAAATACAAAGCAATAGTAGATAGAAAACAAGATTTGGAATGCATCACAGGTCAATGAAACCATGGCTACAATTAAAACTATGCAGGGAGAGTCAAATAATATGATGACCAAACATGGGACCACAGAGAACACCAACATTTAGGAAATGGACCAGAAATGGAGCCCATGAAGGATGGGCTAAGGATGGACTGAACAGATAGAAAGAAAACCAGGGAATAATGATGACATTAGCAAGAGCAATTTCACATAATAATGGCTCTGGAAGACTGAACTGAAGGTCAAGAAAGGAAGCAATATATGGGAAATGGTGACAAGGAAAATTTTTTTCTATTTTCTATTTCTTGTTTGTTTTTTTCTTTTCAGTTCTTTTCTTTTACAATGGGAGGGACTTGAACAAGCAGAAAGGCAGAGGATACAAATTTAAGGGAAATAAATAAATAACACTTGAATAAATTCTAAAATATGAAAGTTCACTGAAAAAAATAATGACCTTTTTTAACATTAGCCAAAATTTAAAAAATGTTGTCTTTTACTACCACTTACCACGTTAAGAATTGTGACGTCCAATATACTACCCTCCAGAAAATTGGCATGATTCCATCAGGAATGTAACTCCATGGCTTGAAACACGGATGTTGGCTGTTGAATAACAATTTAAAGCAGATTAATCATAAATGAGGACTACTTAAAAGAGTTATATAATTAATTTGTACACGGCAAAGTTTATTTACATTCAAATTTTAAATTATTGACTCTAACTTGTAAAATTTCATAGAAAACAAATTCAAAGCTGATTGTCAAACTAAAAAAACACACGAAGGGAACAAAACAGCTTGAGGACACAATTTTCACATAATAGACTAATAATGCAATAGTTTTTACAAGCAGATGCATCATAAAATTAAATCTCTGATATGATTACCTTAAAAACTGATGATTACTTTTAAAATATACACTCATCCTATTTGTGGCGTTGGTTATTTTGGGGAAGGAGAACAGGGAGGAGAAAGACACTGGGTGATTAATCCCTGGAAATTAGAATGCTAATTAATCAGTCACAGCATAGAGCCTATGGAGATAGATGCCAATATCTATACATAATCTGTTAGAACTTTCTGAAAATATGTGTATCTGACCATAGATTCTTCCATTAATAGTCAGTCTTCCTAGACTGTAAGGATATCCTTCAGTCCAAGGGCTTCCAATAATCCACAAGTGCTGCTGACCTAGATCCAATTTTTAATGGTGGTTCAGTGGGGAGTAACATCCACATTTTAAATTAGCCCTTGTCCAGGTTAGGTTTTTAAAAACTAAAATAAAATCTGTATAAAGATGTATGCAAATACTACTTAAAAACTTAACAAAAGCTACAGTCAATATTTCTTAGTTTTTTATTTGGAAATTTGACAATTCAATATAACCTTTTGATAATTTGAATTTTATTCATTCTCAGTCTAGAAATGATTTCGAGGGATGTGCAATATGAAAGGAATATCCTACATGCAGAATAACTCCCTTGTCCTTTATTATTACCTTGTATATTAGTAGACAAAAGAGAAAATGCATGACGTATTTTTTATATCGGAGAGAGGCTTCTCCAAGTTTCTTATTAGCATCTACTGGAAGGCCTTGTACACCAACAAATATTTAAATTTACTTAAGATTTAAATTTAAACAGAATACAAAGTAACAAAATCTACTAGTAAAGGATGGAGTTGGGGGAAGGAGGGAAGAGGATCGGGATAAACTTTAATAAATATAAAATCCAGATGGCAAAAACTGACAATTTTTAAACAATTTGCCTTCTACAATATCAAGAAAGAAAAAACGAAACAAACAAAGGAGGGAAGGAGGGAGGGAGAAAGAAAAGAGAAGAAAAGAAAGAAAATACCTTGGAACTGGGGTAGCAGGTGTGTACAATCCTGTAATGTTGTTATTCTCAGGAGGGCTTGAGTTTGCAGCAGCATGCTTGCACCGGTTGTATATTGTCTGAAGCAATGAATGCATGGTTAAAAAATGAAAACCAAAAGGTTACCAAGTACTTAAGGGATATTGGAGAGTATCAACCTATCCACCCCAAATTATCTTCCTGGCTATGCTTTTTAATGATCAAATTCATACAGTGATATTTAAAATCAAACTATAAGTATAACTTTACATAATTCAGCTGTCTGAAGAACTAACATATCTCAAACATGCTATATGATTACAAATGCCTTTCAAATAGTCCAAGTCAGTTTCACGTCTTACCGTACTAACATCCAGAGGCAGTATGAAGACAATAAGAAAGCAGAGATACCAAGCTAGCAGTGTTCCAATAATTACAAGTCTATGCTGTTTCTTAAAGTCTCCATATCGATGAAGTAGGAATAATGCCAGAAAAAAGACAAAAATAATCTCGAGTCCCAAAGCTGCACCGCTCATTATTGAATGTTCACTCTGACTAACCAAAGTAATTCACGTACAGGACTGGATCATATCTGTAAATTGAAAAAAAAAAAAAAAGCATTATTAACATAGGAAATGACCACTTGGGAATTCTATAAATATTTGTTTATTAAGGTATTAATAAATTCTTTGGAAAACTGTCAGGCTTTACAATGGACTATGACTAAGATGAAAAGGATAATTCCTACTCTCGAGTTCTTATATTTTTTTAAAGCATATCTTAAAATTTCACATAAATTGTATCTTTAGGAAAAAAGTTATTTTAACAAAAATTACACTAGTTCTAAAAATATTACAAAATAAGAATACCAGATGTGAACAGTTTAAATATAGTGTCATTTGGAGCTTGTTCCTTAATGTTATAAGCCCTAATAGAATATTTTATACAAATACACTATTGACTAGATCCTAGGAAATTAGATATTTTATAAAATAAAGTTTTCTAAGTCATCCATAACCCATTACTTAAAATTCTCTAAAAGAGAGGGAGGGAGAGACAGATTATTTTTAAGCCAAGAATAGATTAAGTGGTTAGGCTATAGCTTGACGTAAGATGTGCTGGTGAAAAACGTGACCAGCCTCAAGATCCAGCTTTAAAAAAATATTATTCAATGTGAATTTAACATAATTATTATCTGAAAATTCCTTTATGGTTTGAGTTAGATATTTATTTGCCTGAAATTGTCCAGTGGAAGGGATGTGACAATCAGAGAAAAAAAGACTATCAGAGACTACCAAGGAAATGCTAATTCAAGTATGGCAGAACCAAATGATGGAATATTACTGATGGAATATTACTGAAGCATAAGGAATGAAGTTTGTTAAGATCATTTAATAACATAGACAATTACCATACCATTTATTGAAAAACTAGATTCACACATTTTTATAATATGCATAAAAAAAGAATAAGACAACAATGAAATATATACAGATATCAATAATAGCTAGGTTATGGTAAGATTATGGGCATAAGCAAACCACAATTTATAAACTTGCCACTAGCTAATAATATTTTTTTACAATGGCTGTCAATTTTTCAGCCTGATTCATAGCCCATACTTTAAAATGTCATAGATAAGTAAACAGAATTATAGATCCTCTAAGAAATGATTTGCTACATCACTTCCCCATACTTATTGCATTAGTCTCCCATTGCTGCTGTAAACAATTACTATAAACTTAGTGGTTTAAAACAACACCCATATGTTTATGTTTATGTGGGTCAAATACCTCATGGTTTCTGTGGGTCACATGTTCAGGCACAGTGTGGCTCAAATGAGTTCTCAAAATTGAAATCAAGGTGTCAGCAGGTTTGTGTTCCTCTCTGGAGACTCTGGGGAAGAATACATTTCTAGGATCATTCAGGCTGCTGGCAAAATTCAGTTTGTTATGGTTATAGGAATGAGATCCCCATTTCCTTGCTGGCTGTCAGCTGGCATTTGCCCTCAGCTCTAGAGGACTCTCTCTAGGCTTTGCATGTGGCCAGCAATGAGTGGCTTGTCAAATCCTTCTCATTCTTGGAATCTGCCTTTCTCTTCCACCTTCAGCTGGAAAAAAGCTCTGCTTTTAAGGGCTCGTTTGATCTCACTGGGCCCACCAGAAAAATCTAGTCATATTTACTGGTTCCAGGGATTAAGGCTTCGATATTCTTAGGGGTCTATTATTCTGTTTACTACACCATCTATTTCTGTTCAAGTTGAACTCCTGATGCCTTGTTATTGCACATGAAATTGAAGAGGAAAACTGGGGTTTCCCTAACCTGACATGAGAAAATAATAATTTTAAAGTCTGTATCTTTAACTTTGTACCTAAATTCAAGGTAGAAATTTTTTTTCTTTTTTTAACAGTCCAGAATGATAGCACTTTCCAAGGTTCCTTATGAATTCCTATAGCCTGTTTTGGTTATTTCAGCTGAATAATTTTCTGCTCAAAGCAAGGGATGCCTTATTCTCCATCTGATTCAGTTATTTGTATGTTAAATTCATAAAATAACTGTCAACTGAAATCTAATAAAAACAAACAAAGATTGGACAACTCCAGTTTGGTTTATTAAAAAAACTCATTGCCAGGGAGGACAGCAATTTGGCAATATGTACCAAAGATCTTAAAAAAGGTATCATACTCTTTATCCTAGCAATTCCTCTTCAAAAAAAGGAAAACCAAAATGGGAGCAAAAAATTATCTACAATGTTATTTTTCACAGCAGCATTATTTAAACGTGAAAACATAGAGGCAACTTAAATGTTTGTACTAAATAGTCCAGGAAGTCTTAAAAATATCCACTAGTCACATAGTTATTCATTGCCTTTTGAGAAAAGCAGTGAAGGGTGTCCTAAATGACTAATCCTGCTAACCTGGCAAGGACTGACGGGAGCAAAGAGCTGCGCCTGTGTCAAGCACAGACTACCTAATAGAAACGCTCCATTGCAGACAGTGACTAAAGAAGTCCACCAGATCCCACCAGCCTAGAAGAAAGGGGAGATCCAGAGAGACACCTTAGAGATGTCAAAAGGGACACAGGTGGGACCTGAGCGAGCACACACAAGAAAGAAACACACACACACACACACACACACACACACACACACACACGCATGGACCAATATAAACCAAAATGCTAACAGTGGCTGTCACAAAGTAGTAAAGAGATGACCTGTAACTTTCCTTGTGCTTCCTTGTGCGTGTTTTTAATTTTAAATAATGAACATGTATTATTTTGTAATTTTAAAATTATTTAAAAATCAATATAATAATATGAAATAGAACACATAGCAAAACTGAAAAATGAAAAATTTTGCTGTGGCGTTATTAAGTGCCTAAACATTACAAGCATTTTAAAATACAAATGTTTTATTATACCATGGTAAACCTGGGTTCCAAATCCCAACTCTGTTTACTAATTGTGTAACCTTATGCAGTGTAAGCTGTTAAATGAGGATAATCACCTCACACAGGTCGCTAAGAATGAGAGATAAAACACCAAATCAGAGTTGCAGGCACCGAGTAGGTCTTCAATAAATGCTTGCTGCTAATCTCCACCTCTTTCCTATCATGTGCTTCTAGAAGATAATTAGTTGCCTCAGTGGTCTCAAAACATAGCTTTACCCTTTGGTCTTCCCCACCCCCAGAAAAACTATGGGGTACCCAATGCTTTCTCTTCTCATTCTCTGTGATTACCACAGCCTGGCCCACCCTCATTCCTATAAAAAAAAAAAGTGATCTTTGCTCACAGAAACTGCTCCATTTGCCTCCGATGACAAATTGGGATTACCTGCCTAGGTCTGCAAGGCAGCCAAACACCACTGCTTCATCTGACCATGGTGAAGAGACAGAATACCTCTTAGAGCCATCACAAGAAAGTGCATTTGACACATCAATGTCATACAGAAAAGACAATGCCATTCTTCTTGGCACATGATCAAATAGAGGTGGATCAAAACGGATCATTTGCTGAACTGTAAATATGTGCAGCTGTGCAAAAATATACTCAAAGGCAAAATATACCTCTGACCACACAACGGTCCTATAAATATTCTTCAAATATTAATATGTATAGGTTAAATGACAAGAATAAAAGAAGAAAATGCTAAAATTTGGAGACAAATAAAAATTCAGTCCCATATGATTACAAATGAAAAAGGGATTTAAAGTTATTATAGTAACACCACAGCAGCAAAAGTAGATTTCACTCAAAATCAAAACACTAGTTCATTCAAATTTAAGCACCTGACATGTAGGCATAGTCTTCTTTTCAAAACACCAGTTCCGAAAGTCTTAAACATTTAAAACCCAATTCAGTCTTTTATCAATCATCAAGATAACACAGAACATCACTTTCAAACGCCTCTCATAATTAGCATGTTATGTTACTGACTTGGAGTCGTTTCCTAAGCATTTTATGGCTGATAATGGTTTCTCAAGCTAACCATACTTTAAGAGGAAAATTTAGAAATTAAAACAATTTTGAAGCATTGAAGCATTCCAAATATTTTCTAAACAGAGAGAGATAAGGAAAAGACAGGAAGAAGGAAGGAAAGGAGGAAGGGAGGGAGGGAGGGAGGAATGGAGGGAAGATTGGTAGCAATTGAACAGACAAAAATTTTATCTAAGATTCTGAAGTTGAGTGAAAAATTTCCAACTAGAAGTTAATGATTCATCAGAATCAGACTGTTAATTTAAAATGTGCACCTTTACTCAGCTATGTGAAATAATAAAAAGTAGGAGACAACTCAATATCCTAATAATAAAAAAGAATCAGGACCACATGTGAGTGATGAAAGTCAACAATTATTTACCCTCCAATCAAAGTTTACATTCTGAAGATTATCATTATTCTCATGATTCAAGATTTCAGGTACAGGTAGAATTCAGCTTAGGATACAGATAGAATACCACAAGAAATGTCATTAAAAATGTGGAAAAAGTCGTTAACATTTCTTGAATCCATCTTCAAAAAATAAGCTGATTCGGCAAACCAACCAGATGAACTGAACTGTACAGCATGACTGCCCTTCCGACGAAAGATGGACACAAAAAAACTTTCACCTTTGGCAAGGCATGAGAGGGAGAGGTAGCAACCACGTAAGCAGGAAAGAAGAAAACAACTGGAATTGTAATGGAAGATTTCAGGTAAAGATATTGTAAGACTTATTTTGGTAGTTAGAGAATAATCCTTAGAATCCGTCCTAGCAAGACAATATTTTTTTTAAAAAAGGAATAGCTAACGTTTGGTGTGAGTTTACTAGATTCCAAGGATGTGCTAGCATACTTTACTGAATTAAACCTCATAACCCAGTAATAAAGGACTGTTAGTATCCTGTTTAACAAAGGAGAAACAGCACAAAAAGGGTCAGAGCTGGGATTCAAACACAGGCATCCTGCCTGCAGAGCCTAGCTCACAATTAGGATACTACACAGTCTCTTCTACAGTGCAGACAAACTTTATTAATACAATTTCAACTGTTTAAATCATTTATTTTGTTCAGGTTTCATAGTGAACAATTACAAACATTCTCCTATTAACTATTCCCTTAAATATATCAAGGTAGAATGCTAAGAAAGTCATGTTTAATACAGAATTTCACTAAGCCTTTTTATTTTGCAGGTCAGGCAAATAATGTATGCCTCTAATCTATGCGGGAAAAGTAGGAAAGAAAACATAGATAAAATAAGAATTGGGAAAGAACCCTTCTTGGACTTTTGTTCCCCTAAGCTAAATAACATTAAAAAAAAATAACTAAAGGAATCTTAAGATTTACCTCATGCTATTATGGAGCTAAGAAAAAAGCACACCACCCTTCTATTTAAATAGAATCTCTTTTGTCATATTTGATTTTCAAAAATACTAATATATTACTGAATATAGATAGAGCTTATAGTCAAATGTAATTTCCACTCCTTTTTGGCCTCTCCTGTGCCGACAATATTGACCACCTTGTAACTATGCACTTTGGATGATAAACACTTTCCCAATTTGCAAAGTCACTTCGTATTCTATCCTAATCTTAAAAAGAGTACCAGAAATTACTCACTTTAATGTTATTTGCAGGCATTAAAAAATTAGTTCATCTGTCCTAGATATTGATCTAGTAATTCTACTTCTAGAAATTTGGTATACCTCTTTTACTAAAATGGGACATGGGTGTGCTGAGTAAGACTCAATGAATAAAATTAATCAGGAAAATAATCCATATCAGTTGCAATCACAATGTAGTTTTTGAAAACACCAGACATCAATCTCTACATAGCTAGTAATTTCATGTCTTCAATGGATACAATTCCTTAAACAGAATTACATGTACCAATTTAAACTTTTATTTACTATATTATGAGAACAGCCATGATTAGAAGGAATGCAGAAAAAAAGTATTCCCATTTTGGCAAGCTAAAGTTTTTCCGTGACCAGGGCAAACTATTAGGCAAATGGCTATTTTAGAATTTGAAGACTTTGAATTTCAAAGTTGACAGGCTCTCTCTCTGAAGTCCTATACAGGACCTCATGTCCACCAATTCAGATATTTCTAATATTCTGAGAATTAGAAATGTTCCCTAGCTCTCAGGCAACGAATAGTTAAATCACAGCAAAAGAATATTTCTCATCTTTAAATTTAGAATCACCTCGTCTATTAGACTTTCCTACTTATAAGCTCTATTTAAAGTGGTCTTTACATGTCAAATTTTTGTTTATTCTTATTATGGCATTTTAAATAGTTTTTTTTCTTACTTATGCTTTCTCCTCCATTAGTTTTTAAGCTCCATCTTGTTCAATTTCCTGAAGGAGACTATAACATTTTTGTTAAAAATAATTTCTCTAATGACTTGCAATTTTAAGTGAAAGGATGTAGATTTCAAACTAACTCAACTGCTTGTTCCTTAGCCAAAGTAACAAAGACAAGTTTATGGAAAAAAATCGGAATATTACATTTTAAAATATTTTCCATGTAACACTAGTTTAATGAATTCTGAACATTCAGCCTAGTTATTTTTAACCTAGTTTCTATCCAAATGAATTTGTGAACAGATCCCTTTTCACAACAATTCCACCTCCTTTCAAGAACAAACTAAAAGTCATGAATACCTTTCTGTCAAGAGTCGGTATTTACTTTTCAAGCTAAGAACCGAGCCCCAAACAAGCACATACTCGGGCAAAGGAGGTTTAATTCTAGTACAAAGTATATCAGTTAAAGAAATAAGAAGGTATGTCATACAGCATACTGATGTAATGTTTGTGGTGACGCTGGCCTGCTTACTGGTGAACTTCATAAATCTTCTCCATTTTTATTAGGGTTGGAATTTATTCCCCTTCTCTCTTCCACTGTTTAGCCGGGCTCACGGTCATAGTATAGCTCGCACAATGGATTTCGCATGGTCATCCTACCTGGAATATGGCACACTCTCTACTCTAACCGCCTCCCTTCCAAACTCTTCTCCCGGGAGATAGACTAAAGGCAGCTCCCTTTCAGACGGCGACGCAACCGGACGCAGGCGGTGGAGCGAAAGCAACAGAATGGCTTTGCTGGTGGCCCTAGCATCGCACTGTACAGCCCTTTGCAAACACAGTTACCTTATCTGTGCCGGTGCTAGCATTTAGGAGACTTGTCAACACTGCAAGGGGATGTGCGGCTTTCCCAGGGTACACAGGCATCACTGTGGTTTCCTGCTCCCCTAAAATTAAACAACCGCCTCTCGTTCGAACTGCGCTTTCATTTACAAAACGCTTTCACACGCGTTATCTAATCTGACCCTCACTCCAAGCCTGTGAAACGAGCGTGGTGGTCGCCGTGCCTATTTTACAGATGAGGAAAGGATCCAGTCCACAGACCCAGTCCTATTAAGGGCCGCAGCTTCCGGGCAGAGGTGAGCAGGTGTGACGCCCGCGGCTCGCAGCCTCTCACCTGGCCGGCGGGCTGGGCCACCGCCTCCACTCCGCTGCTGAGGACTTGGGCCCCGCCGCCGCGGCCGCGGCCCCTCGGGGTTTTCGGAGTCCCGTCTCCGCCTACGCCCGGCCCCACATCCCAGACCCCAAAGTGCTTCACGCTCTCCCCTTGAGGCTCACCGTCCGATCTCCCCAGACAGCGTCTGGAATGACCGGGAATCTCCGCGTCCGCCACAGCCTCCAGGATCTGGGACCCGCGCTCCGAGGCGATGGTAGTGGCGGTCACCAGAAGGCCTGCGGGTTCCCGGGAAAGGAATACCCGGTCCCGGTCACACGGATGACAAGTCCCAGTCAGCCGAAGCGCCGCCCGCTTCCGCTTCCCCGCCTATGCCGTGAGCTGTTCAACCCCGCAACCGAGGAGGGTTGTGGGTATCTCGAAGGCTGGCAGAGCTGCAAGGGAAGGAAGTAGTGTCGAGCCATCCCGACTACGCGGCACGGCAGAGACTACAATTCCCAGCAGGCAGCGGGGCCGCAGACGGCAACCGCGGAGATCAAGTAGACAAGCCCTGCGCGCGCGGCGGGGATAGAACGTTGGTAGAGTTGGCGGGTCTCGCTGCTGGGGGCCGGAGCCACAAGCCTTGCACCGCCGCGCGCCAAAGCGGGAATCCGGGAGGCTGGCAACTGCAATTAATGCATGCATTTAAAACTCCCGAACCTGTGGACGCCATGCACAGGTAACTCGATTACAAAAAGCAGCAGGACATGAATGGACTGTCTTAATTCATTTAGGCCATGGATACTGTATTGGGCTTTCCTGCTACCGTTTTGAATTGCTGTATGATTTCCCTCCTTCGCTTGTCTGTTCCCTCCACTTTAAGAAATTCCTGAGGCCTTCTGCATGATCGTAAATCAAAAAGCCTTTTCGATTTGTTCGGTTATTTTATCTTTCATTCTTGGGAACTTGCCTGCGGCACGTAAAGAATGCAATTCAGTTAGTTGCTGTGAAAGTTTTCTACATTGCATAACTTGCAGTTTCCTTTAGGCCTACCAGTTATTATGGGTGTGTTTCTGAAAGGAGCAGGGGCTATTGTGCATTTCTACAGGAAACACCTCCAGGAGATTCCTGACCAGAGTAGCAACGTTACCACCAGCTTCACGTGGGGATGGGATTCTAGCAAGACTTCTGAACTGCTGTCAGGCATGGGGGTCTCCACCCTGGAGAAGGAGGAGGTGGACAGTGAGAACATCCCCCAGGAACTTCTTTCAAACCTGAGTCACCCGCAGAGCCCCCCACGTAAACGGCTGAAGAGCAAAGGGAATGACAAGGACTTTGTGATTGTCCGCAGACCCAAGCTAAATCGAGAGAACTTTTCAGGTAAGATGCAAGGGTAAAACTGTCAGTCACACAAGGGGTTAGTTGAACTATTTTGCTGGTAAACCTTTGTTCAGGGGTCTTTAGGATGGGGCCCTTAAAAAAATGCCTAATTCTGAAAGAAATGGAACAATTCATTGTCGCTGAAGTATGTAGGAATCTTAGGTATGTACTATCTTCTACTGCACAATTGATTTTTAACCTATGTGAAATTTTAACCCTTGAGAAGACATTCCTGCCTTTTTCCTTAGAAAGGAATCTGCCGGCTCAAAAGCTAGCTCGGTGCCACTGATAAATGGGAACATAAGCAATGATCTTCTTCTAAGACTTTTTGTTTTTATTCTGCTGTTCTATAGCCCTGGTTGAGCTTTTTGCCATTATGATTTGTCAAAAGACTGCTAAAGTGAATGTTAAACTAAATGGAATTTTAAGACTTAACCTGCCCAGGTCCACTCCCAAATGGGATTCTTCTGGTATGCTCTATCTCCATTATGTAATGGAGACAGAGCATTATTTGTTCAGTCACCCAACCCAAAAACCTGAGGGTCAGTCATATTCCCACCATCCCCCAACATCCAGCCAATGATTGAATTTTTTCCCTCTTGTCTCCTAAATATTTCCCAAGCTGTCATCATCACTACCCTGAATATTTGCATCAACTCGTTATTCCAGCCTTGTCCTTCCTAGATCCATCCCCCAGAGCTAGAATGGACTGACTGAAATGCAGGACTCACCATATCATTCCCCGCTTAATTAGCATCAAAGCCGTAGGGTAAACAGTGTATTACATTGACCTCGGGTTATCAGTTTTTCTTGCCAGTAAGCCATTTAAGACATTCATTCAGCAAGTATTTGCTGAGTACATACTATGTGCTTGGCATTGTTCAAGGTGCTAAGGAAATAGCAATGAGCAAAGCATAAAGATTCCTACCCTTATGGAGCTTCTGTTCTAGAGAGGACACAATAAACTTGCTAAATATGGTATGTGGTATGTTAGAACGTGATGAGTGCTAGCTATGGTGAAAAACAAAAATTGAACAAGCCAAGAGGGATTGGAAATCCTGCGGTGGGAAGATGGATTGCAATTTTAAACAGGGTATTGACGGAAAGCCTCACTTGAACAGTGAGCTTTAAGCAAAGGCATAAGGAAGGCGAGGGAATGTGCCATGCAAGTATCTTGGAGAACAGAGCCCTAAGCCGAAGGAGCAGCCAGTGCAAAGCCCCTGGGGCAGAAGCATGTCCTGTTTCTTCAGGAACAACAAGGAAGCCATTTTTCAAAAGTGAGCAAGGGGGAGAGTAGTGGGAGATCAGGCTAGAGGTGATACTGGGCAAAGTTGTGATGTGACCTTTTAAAATGATGCACTGATGTGTGGAGACTAAACTGTATGAGGTCAAGGGTAAAAGCATAGAGACTTGTCAAGAGGGGGGTGGCCAGATTCTGGATAGATTCTTACATTAATAGAGTTCTGGAATGATGGGAAATGACTGGGATAGATTCTGAAATTGGAGCTGATAGAGTAGGATGACTGTTGAAATTGTTGAAGAGCAATCAGAGTGTAAACTGGATTTGGGTGGGTGATGGTAGAGAAGAAGAAACAGATTAGAGAAATAAAAAGGAAGTCGTGTAGAACCAAGGTAAATAAGTATATTCCTAAATTCTCTCATCTGGCTTTCTTTGCAGAAGGGTTGCTTGCTTTGCTTTAAAAAAAAAAAAAATCTTTTTTTTTTTTTTTTTTTCAGTTTTCAATCCTTTCTTTAGGAAAGAGAATCTTCAAGCTATGATCTTAGAATCTATATCAGGAGTTTGATTAATTAGAAAGGCAGTAAAAACTTGTGGTGAAGTCAGACAAATCTGGGTTTGAATCCTTATTCTGTTTATCAGCCTTGGGAAGTTATTTGAGCTCCCTGTGCCTTAGTTTCTTTGAGAAATGGACAAATAATACCCACTTCATAGGTTGCTGTGAAGATTAAATGAAAGAATGCATGTAAAACTCTTAACATGCGCTGCCTGTACATAACAGTCAGTAAGTAAATCCATTTAATTTGGTCAACAAAATGTATGACATCCATATCAGAGATTACTTCACTTTTTCTTTTGTCATTAATATTGTTAACCTGACCCTATTAGTGTAGGTTGTTTTTTTTTCCTTCAAAATTTAATGTCACTGCTTTCTTTAGTGTCTGGAATGCAGCACTAGCAATTTGATGTTTAACCAACCAAATGTAATAAAAAGTCACTTCCTGCTAAACGAGCAGATGTTAATTTGTCCAGTGCCGATAGCTTTTAACGAGGAATATGATTGCTGTATGGGCTTCCACCTTCACATACACAGTTGTAAATAAAAAAAAAGACATTTTTTTAAGTAAGGCACTGTGGAAACAAGACAAGATTAATGGATGGTTGCTGTCTTCTAGGCAATTACAAGTCAAGTCGAGGAGGAAAGAGAAACTCACAGCAAAAGATGGCAGTTAGCAGCCAATGTGTAGTTCAGGCAGCAAGTGCCATAGGAGGCCAGAGGGAGAGAACTGCCTGTGCCAAAGTGACCCTAAGTTTCCCAGCTGCAGAGGGTTTCCTAGGGGAATCCCCACCGGATGTGGACGGTCTTCCTCCTTCCACTCAACAAAAGCACAGGCTCTGAGAAAATGGAGAAGGATCTGGAAGTGGTCCAATCAGAGACTAGATTATTAGAATTGACTTCAAATATACAGAGGGTGCCAAAAAATGTATACACATTTTAAGAAAGGAAACAACTGTATTAAAATTGTAATACTCAATACATACCAATAACAAAATATGAATACAAGTCATATGTATACCTTTTTTTGTCACCGGTGGTATATATGTAAAGTGAGAAGAGAAAAACATAGTGAATTTTATTTTTATAATCATTATTACCTAAGAGAGAGAGAGGCAGGGAGGGAAACTACAGTGTTTCCCTGAAAATAAGACCTAGCCGGACCACCAGCTCTAATGCATCTTTTGGAGCAAACACTAATATAAGACCCGATCTTATTTTACTGTAAGACCGGGTCTTATATAATATAATATAGTATAAGACCGGGTCTTATATTAATGTTTCCTCCAAAAGACGCATTAGAGCTGATGGTCCGGCTAGGTCTTATTTTCGGGGAAACAGGGTAGTATACATTGTACGTGTGTGGAATTACACGCAATGGAGACTGCTGAGTTGGTGTGGGTGGAGGCCACAGAGATGGATTCCGTGATGCAGGAGGAGGACAGCTGGTACAGAGGATTCCCAGTGGGCCTTTAGGAGCCCACTCCAGTGTACTGGATCGTCATTCCAGGGAGTTTTGTGTGCAGTTGTCAGGACAGGTGGCTAACAGCTCTGCCAGGATTAGGGTAGAACAGGCCACACCTGCTATACATAGAGATCTGATGACAGTGGCCCTGGGCTGTGAGTTTTTCTTGGTTCTTCACTCAGCAGTCTCTCCCTGCAGGCTCCAAGCCAGGTTCACATCTGGCCAGTAAATCCTTTTTATCTGTTTATTTTGGAAGATAAAAACTATGTGGCCAACTGTACCAGGACAGGTCTGATTGGCCCCTGGGGTGAGTGGAGTTGGGAAGAAATGGCCAGTAGCAAGGTCATTAATGAGCAGTAAGAGGACCTACATTTATTCATGGTCATGAAATGCCTGTCCTGGTCCCCTGTCTTCCCCACGTCCCCCTCCAAACAGAGGATGGCCATGAAAACACTGTTGAACTAATTTGTGGATCAGCTCTTCCATGGCTATTAAACTGCTTCAAATTCCAGACCCTACACTGGTTCTCAGACTGGAGACTCCAAAGTTTAGAATATGCTGATATCCCCAAGGGAACTTGTTCAAAGTGCAAAATTCCTGAGATTCTGATCAAGAAGTTCCTGCCTTGAGCCTGGGAATCAGCTTTAACACCCGCAGGCAAACATTTCCTCCACTTTTTTTTTTTTTAACCAGTAAGTAATGTATTTTACATTGCAATCCTGGTGTGTATCTGAAACAGAAATTTCACAAAACTATGTTTCTCCTTAGTAAGATATTTCCTATTCTGTTCCATTCCATTCTTTCAAAAACATTGCTGATCAAACTAAATTCATGTCGTGACTCACCCATGAATCCCAGCCTGCAGTTCCCAAAACTCAGCTCTGTTAGAACCTTTATGGGACCCTACCAGGCATCATTGTTTGCTCTGTAGATTCATTTATTCGTTCAGCAAAGATTTATTGAGCATCATTCTAGAGTTTAGGAATACAGCAGGGAACATAACAGGCAAAAGACCCTGCTGTCATAGAGCCTATATACTGTACCTTCTCCAAATCCCAATTTTCGTGGTTTCTCCATTACTCTTCCCACACCCGTGCATAAGCCAGACTCACAGAAATCTAGGGTTCTGAGGCTGAGGGGTGGGGGGTCATTGAGGACCTCTGTTTTTTGTTTTGCTATGTTTTTCTTTTTTCAGTTTTGCCCATCTACCCAAAAAACAAACAAACAACAAACAAACGAAAAAAAACCCATACACCAAGAGCTAGCACAGTCTAGTGCTTTCTCTGTATGATTTGTGGGAGGAGGGAGGAAAACGCATCTCAGATGGCAGAATCTGTTAGGTAGTAGTAGCTTCCCAGAATGGAAGTGTGAATTGCTACTACTCAAAAACAAGCTAGCAAAAGCAAACCTGAGGCTTATCTTTAAGCCCCCACCCTTCAAAATACACACAAAAAAGTAGGTGTGAGCAGCAGTGCCTGCTTTATCCTTCAAATGTAATTTATCTATGCTTATAGAAAGAGAGGAGCAATTTCAAGAATCAAAGTTTTGTTTATAAGTAAGATTACTTTGGAGTTTTAAGTTGAATTGGAGTGTGGGTGATGTTCCGAGGAGTAAATATGTCCAATGAGAGGAGTTACCAATCGTGCAAAGATGAAATGCACAGAAAACTTCAATAAGAGGCTCTTTCCAGAGGAGTGTAAGAGGTGTGGGCAGTGAGGAGGTGACCAGAGTGGACAGCTGGGTTTGTACCTGAGGGATACGTGGAAATGGTGACGGCTGAGGGTCCTGATAGCAGGTTTGTGAATCCAGCCAGCTTTCTCCCGTTCATGGCTCAGAAGTGTGTTTCACTGCTTCCATGTAGTTGAAGACTAGAGGCCTTGGGCTGGGTAATTATTTCCCTTACTGTGCGGGGCTGGTGGTGTGCAGCCTTGGAGGGTTTAGAAGAGGCGAGCGGTGGAAAGACCTGTTCTGGACTTTCTCTTCCGCTCTGGGCAAACAGACCAGGCGGCCGTGTAGTCAGGAATCCAGGAAACAGATGGTTGATGTTTTGAGAATTCAATGTGGCAAGTAAAATTAGATTAAGCATATCACAAGCCTGGATACCATCCGCCAGAGCAGCTATAGAAAGACAGACTTCCACCCCATCTGCTCGGACAGCAGCCAGTTTCAGGCTGTGGCACCCCGACCCAGAGGCCCTAGAAGCACTGCCACCCTGTGGTTAACTGAGTGGAGCCCTGGGTACTTGGCTGCTTCCTGAGGCTGTGCATTTGCTTGGCCATCGCTCCTTCCATCTGGTAGCCGACACACTGATAGCTCTCAGCATCTTTTGTTTTGCACCCTCTCCCCTTCACCCCTCCCTCCCAGCTCTGATTGATTTTTTTTTTTTCTCCATAGCAAAAGTCAGGTTTAATTCTCTCCTTTCCTAAACTTATAGAATATCAAGTACCCAGAACAGGGCGAGCACAGAATTTTAGAGCACCAAGGGTAGAAAGAGGACACATCCCAGAATAGAAAGAGTCAGACCCTGGGTCTCAGTTCCCTCTCTGCCACCAGCTGGTTGTGACTTTGTCCCTTTTCTCATAGTTGCATCTTCTGAAGCCCCTTCCCCCACCTCACAGATTACTCATATTCTGACAGCGGACGTTCCCTTTGTGCCCTGGGTTTTTGTCTTCAGCCTTAGCCCCTCAGCCCCCAAATGCCAACAGTGCCGTGCCATTCCTATGTAAGTACCGTATCCCCACCTGCCGTGCCCTCTGCCACCGGGCCAGTCTTCAACCACCCACCTCTTAAGACTTTCTGCCTTTACTTTGGGGCGTGGGGTTTGGAACAGACAGAGCAGACCCACGTTTGCCTCCTCATGACTGCCACTTAGTAGATAATATGACCTCAGTGAGATTCTTCAGCCCTGCTGAGACAAGTTTCCTCATCTATAGAATGGGACAATATGTCTTAGTAGTGTTGCTGCAAAGATGAGCGTCAGCGTGCTTTAATAAATGCCTGAGACTTTTGGGGCTTTCAGTGAATGGCAGTTTTAAATGTTGGGTTATGTATTTGTTTATTAGTTCATCTCCCAGTGAGGCCATTGAGCGGAGACTATGGCTAGCACCCAGCTCCCAGCACTAGTGCATTAATTAGGCACCCAGGAATGTTTGTTGAAGTGGAGCCATAGGCAGGCCTTGTCATTTCACAAATAGGGAAACTGATCCTAGAAGGCCAAGAGTATTGCCTTTATATAAAATCAAGCCAGCATTCTTCTCTCAGCTGTCAGTTATTCCTTTGTGAAATATCAGTTGAACACTCTCTAATATTCATTGCCAGGCTCTATCCTAGGCACTGGTTATGTAGTAGTTAACTGGTTAACAGAAGTTAATCAGTCACATAAATACAGATTGAGCACATTCACAGTTTGTATGAGGGGAGAGTAAAAGATACAATGGACTTAGCAAAGATTTTTCAAATGCCTGTTACATGCCAGCATTGTGCTAGGTGCTGGGTGTGCAAATCTGGGCACGGGGCCTATGGCGGTGACCTGGGAATGCACCTTTGAGGAAGTGACAGGGAAGCTGAGATTTGAAGAACGAGGAGGGGTTGGGCAGGTAAAGATGGAAGTTGCAGTGCAAAGCCCTCCTAATTCTATGCTTATGTTTCTTGCGTGGCTTCATTCCCTGGCTTTGCTGTCTTCTGCCAACCTCTGCATACATTGCTATGCCGAATTTTCCTCCTAGCATTTTAATTACCTCTTATTGTTCTTCTAATTGTTCCTGATTTCTTATGTCTTCACAATAAAATAGGAAGCACCAAGTTCATTAATTCTATTTCTCCTGCCCTGCACTTCACAGCAAGCCTCCCTAATTTCCCACTCCCACCCCATCGTTAGTGGGCTCTTCAGTGCCTTCTCCATAGCTCCTTGGAACTCACCTTCCCTTAGATGCTGAAGGCTTTCTCCTACATGCCGATGTGACACTGCTTCAGGGCTTTCTCTGGGCAGGCATGCTGGGGAGTTAACATTCCTGCCTCCCTCCCAGAAGCCCATAACCAGTGACCGACAACAGTTGCTGGATTAATACCCCAGCACCCATTCCCTCAGCTGGGATGGCTCTGGGCTGGTCTCTTGCGGTCCTCGCAGATTTGAACCCCAGTTGCCCATAGTGATAACATGCTTATTAACGAGGGAATCGGTTCCCTTCCCTTCCACATCTCTCTCCATTCTTTCCAGGGCTTACTGAGATCCCTTCCCAAATAAACTACTTGAATTCAGATCTCAGGATCTGCTTCTGGGGTTCCTAGGCTTAGAGAGAGGGCGATTTGGGGGTCTTGGTAAATCACAGCACGGCCCCCTTGTCCAAACCCCACTGAGACTGTGGGTGTTTTCACATAGGTGAAAATTCCAAGCAGCATTGAAAAGAAGAGGTCACAAGAAAAAAATGCGCACATTTCATGGGGAAAGGAAAGGAATAGAGGCAAGAAAGTGTGAACGTGCTGCGTAATCCGTAATCTTTTCTCATACATTAATCTCCACAGTGAACAACTCTGCAAGGTAATCTTTCTCTCCTCATTCCTACAGATGAAGAAACGGAGCCCAGAGGGATTAAGTAACCTGCCTGAGGCTCACAGATTTGGGGGTAGCGTAGCCGAATTCTAGGCAAAGCTTCTTCCTCAATCCAGAGTCCTCACACTTGGGAGGCTGAGCTCCTGCTGCCAGGATGATCTTTGCAGATCATAGTAAATTTTGACATAAGATTCAAAATAACTAAGTGTGTAAGTTTTTGCTAAATCAAATGCTAGAACCTGACCTACAGATGCAAGAGGCAATAGAGGTCAGGAAGTTAAGACTTAATGGAAGAAAAACTTGAGAAAAGCCTGTCCATCAACTTTTTTCCAATTTGGAGAGCAGAGCAGGAGTCTGGTCTGAGAACCTCCGTCCTCTGTCCACACTGACCTTGGAGGAGCTTTGTGGTGGTGACGGAGGGTTGTTGCCACACTGAACAGCTTCAGGGTCATCTCCAGCTGCCTCCTCGGGTCACGGTCCAAGGTCAACATAGATGATCTGCCTTCCTCCCTCTACCCCTATGTTTCAGAGCCTCCGTCAGTCCTTTAATTTTGTCCTCTAAAGAGAGAGGGTCAGGCAGTAGTTGAGGAACTGCACATCTCTTACTCATTCTTTGATAGCAGCCACTTCTTCCAGGAAGGCTTCGCTGACCACCTCTCCATCCCCATACGCTGCACAGCACAGCACTCTGAAACCCACTGCATCCCATTATGATACTTCATGGAGATTTCCTGTTTGTCTATGTTCAAACTCTGAGCAGGCCATGCCTTGTTCATCTTTGTATCCCTGGAACAGACCCGAACATACATTACATGTTCAATAAATGTATGAATGGATGAATGTTTCAGGCGTTGTATTAGTTCCTGGAAATACAAAGATTGTAAAACAAAAATAAAAATAAAAAAGAATTCTTGTGCTCAAGAACTTGTGGTGTAGTGGGCACCTAGACAGATAAGTAAGTAAATAATAAATTGTGAAAAAAGTGACCTGTTTTTGGTGATATCATGGAAGGCCTTCCATAGGAATTGGGGCTTTCATAGCAACTTGATTTTAAATGAATGGCAGTCAGGGGCGGCCACAGCCCATACAGAGGCACTGAGATATAACACAGAATGACTCGTTCCAAGAATCACAAGTAGCTCTCAAATAGCTGGAACATATTTCTAGATGATGAACCTAGAAAAATGAGTTGGGCCCTGACATGAAAGATTTGAACTTTGTGCTAAGCAGTATAGACTTTAGGCTAAATATTTGGGGGAGGGGGCACTATTAAAGGCTTCTAATTGAGGGCAGGCATGATTGATTGAGACAGATTGCCCAGGAATACCAGCCAGAGGCAGCAGCTGCCATGTGTATCACCCTCCCTGATACTCTTCATCGTGTTATCCCAGAGCCTGGTGCAGTGTACGTGTTCAGTCAATACTGACACCTTTTAAATGGGGGTTAGGGGGGTATATGAGGGTTCTCCAGAACAAGTAGGAGACACATGGAGATTTATTGCAAGGAATTGGCTCGTGCAGTTATGAGTATGGAGGCTGGAAAGACCCAAAGGCCTGAGACCCACGAGAGCCCATGGTGTAAGTTTCAGTCCCAGGTTGCAGGCAGGAGACCCACATCCTCACTCAAAGAAGGGAGAGAGACAGTTTTCCCTTAACCAGCCTTTTCTCGTCAGACCCAGGACTGGATGAGACCCACCCACATTAGGGAAGGCAGTCTGCTTTTCTCTGGTTTGCTGATTCAGATGTTAATCTCATCCCGAAACACCCTCGCAGACACACCCACATAGTGTTTAACCAGCTATCTGGGTGTCCCTTGACCTAGTCTAGTTGACATATAAAATTAACCATCACAGAGCGGAGAGGAGAGCGCTAGAAGTGGTGTAGATCGAGTGAAAGAACGTAGAGAGACAGGGACAGCAAGGTATTGAACTCATCTGAACACTCAGTGTTTCCTTGCGGCATACTTGTTTCCTTGGCCATCGTCATATTATTCTGATCTTGTGCATTAATCTATACATTCATAGGTAAATGTTTAATACTTGGTGGATAGCTGTTTAGAGATTGCTTTTATAAGACTAAGGAAACTAGCCTTCCGGTATTTACTTTTTTCTCTCTCTAGTTTATTCTGAATACAGTGGCTAGACTAATCCTTCTCAAATTTACTTGAGATCCTGTCATCCCTTGCACAGACCCCCCTCTAGTGGTTCCTCAGCACATTCAGAGTCAAAGCCGAAGATCTCATCATGAGGAAGAAAGCCCTGCATGACCTCATATTTTTACCCCCCAACTCTGTTTTTCTGCACTGGACTCCTTGCTGGTCCTCAAAACAAACATACTGTTCTGTACCTGGAACACACCCCAGATACTTACAGGGCTGGTTCCCTCACTGTGTGCTGGTCTCTGCTCAGTGATTGCCATCTCTTACGTAAGGCCTTCCCTGACCTCTTGTTCAGACTTTGAACACCCACCTCATTCTCCCTGTCCCCTCCTGTACCGTGCTTAATTGTTCGGCATGGCACTAATCAATTTTAATCTACCATGTAATTTACTAATTTTTTTTGTTTATGTGTGATTGTCTAGTTCTTCCAACTGTAATGTAAGCTCCATGAGTACTTTGTCTCCCCAACACCTAAAACAACCCCGGGCAACATAATAAGTGTTCAGTACACCTTTGTTGATTAAAAGATGAGAGCACCTGTCTGACATTACACTTGCAGGTAAACTGACTTCTGAGTGCTTTCTGTAAACCTGAAAGAAAAGGGAGGAAGGTTCATTTGACTTTTAAATAAGGGCACTGCTTGATAAATGCTCCACTGAATCCACTCCAGAGAGCAAGGAGGCATTCCTTGGGGACAAAAAAGCATCACGCTGTCTTAGACATTGTGGGTTTTTTTTGTTTTTGTTTGTATTTAAAGTTTGTTGGGGTGACAATTGTTAGTAAAGTTACATAGATTTCAGGTGTACAATTCTGTATTCCATCATCTATAAATCCCATTGTGTGTTCACCACCCAGAGTCAGTTCTCCTTCCATCACCATATATTTTGTCTTAGACATTGTTGTCAGGCATCTGAGAATGGGTGGGGACTTGCTCTGAACAATCCTTAATACAGTCCTCGCTGAAGATTGCCCAGCAGGCACTGATGGAAGAATGTTAGGAAAAGTATTCTTGGGGTTCCCTTTTCTCCTTTGCTGAGAAAGTGTGGTGCTTACTTCAAGGTACCTAGACAGTGAGTGAATATAAAAACAATTGTGAGGATGAGTAATTCGATTAGCGTGAAATTCCCATTCCAAGCCAAATGTTGTGCATTCTTGAGGTGCGTAAAAAGAGTTAACAGACTTGACAGAGTGAAAGCATGGTGGTGGGAAAACTTGTGTTTTTTCTGTCCAAGGTGTTTCCTGGGACTCCCTTCCAGATGAGCTGCTCTTAGGCATCTTTTCCTGCCTGTGCCTCCCTGAACTGCTCAAAGTTTCCAGCATCTGTAAGAGGTGGTATCACCTGGCGTAAGTATTTCTCACCCCTTTTGGTATATTTGGGGGGGGGGTGCAGAGGAGAGGACAGTTATCTGTTCATTCATTTGGGTGTGGTGAAACTATAAACCAAGAAAAATATAGTAGCACAAAACAAAGTAAGTGTCTTCCAATTTTTATTAATAATTAGTGTCTTATTTCTGAGTGGAAGGGAGGAATCTCCTGGAGGTGAAAATTTACCCTTTTCTGAAAACCTCTTTTCCCTGCCTTTGGCGTAGCGCATGTTTACTGGGCACCGACTCTGTACTGGGAGTGAAGAGGTTCGGGGTGCGTGAGGCCCAGCGGTTCCTCACACTGGGTGGGCTGGGTGGTGAGTCCAGTGGGAGAGGACACAGGGCTGTGGCTTAAGAGTGAGTGGGAACCCAGCCCCTGCCACTGAGGCTATGTGTGACCAGAGTAAGGTACTTGACACTCCCGAGCCTCATTCCCCCACAGATAAAAGGGGGCTAATGGTACCTTCAGGACAGGACAGTTCCGAGGATGAAATACAAAGATGCCGCTGGCGCAGTGCCCAGCTCATGCATGTGTTCAGCACATGGCAGCCACAGTTTTGTTGGTTTTTGGGCAACACCTTTCAGGTGTGGAGAGTGAGCTGCACATGGGAAGTCTTGGGGAGCTGGGAAGGCGGTAATAGGCCAGATGTGGGGAAGGAGGCT
Organism: Rhinolophus sinicus; assembly: GCF_057876585.1. Lineage (NCBI taxonomy): Eukaryota > Metazoa > Chordata > Mammalia > Chiroptera > Rhinolophidae > Rhinolophus > Rhinolophus sinicus. The sequence continues at coordinate 23,735,472 of NC_142503.1, forward strand.
TTGTGTTTCAGTTTGAACATTTTTCCATTTTCACCCCTTGTCATCCCCTTCCAACCTCTGGCCATCTATCTCTCTTCTCCTTCCACGTTTCTAGGACTCTGTGAGCTAGCAGGAGCCCCTTTCCTTCCACTCAGGAGTGTCCTGGATATAAGACACCCTAGGTATTAATATTTACAGGAGTGGGCTCTTTGCTTAGAAGAGCCACAGAGAGGTTTGCATACCTGCAATGAGGGAGCAGGTGGTGGCTGTTTCACCCATCCCCACCCAAGTGACCCTGGTCTGATGGTCTTTTTCCGCCAGCTGTCTCTTTCACGCAGCGTCTATTACTCTTCATCTCAGTTGTCATAAAAGTAATAACTGATATTTATTAAGCACTTGTTATGTGCCAGGCACTGCAGTCCTGCCTTCTTAATAACAGAGATCAAATAACACAGTTTCTTTATGTAGAATTATTTCAAAGCCCTCGCTGGCTTTCTGCTTATTTCAAGCAGTATTAAAAACTAAAATTCTAGTAGGCATTTAAAGTGTTCCCTCATGTGCTCAATCTTGTGTGTGTTTTTTTTTGGTAAATTGAATTACCCTGTGGATGTTACAGCTCCTTTATTGTGTGTTCAGTACATTTTGGTACCTCCTTTTTGCTTTAGAAACACTATCCAAAATGTTAGTAGTATTTTTCCCTTTTCCTTTCACATTAGTTCATGTATACATGTACATTTCTGTTCATAGATATATAAAATGTAAAAGATACTGTGTAAAACATAACTGAACTATGACTTTTTCCTAGTAGATGTCCAATAGCCATACCTCATGACAAAGTAATGCTAACTTGCCTTCTTTAGCTTATATTTCCATGTTATTTAGGGTAATCGTGGTAACCTGTTCTTAACAAAAATGGCAAATGGAGTCATTTAGGCCATTCTGAACCTATCACCTCATCAGTACTCAATTAAGCAATTTCAACAGTCATTTCTAAAGTCATCAAATAGAATTGAATGCTGGAATTTTTTTCCCTGAGCCCAGATCATTGCATCACTAGTAACAGCCCTGAGCCATCTAAGTTAGAAACATGTATCAAGAGGAGGATGGTAGCTTCTGCATGATGTGACCAAGAAACATTGAGTAGCGCCTTTAAAATGTCGTAGCTAATTTATAGCCAACTTAGAAACAAAGGTGTCATGCAGGGTCTCTGGTCCCGCTCCCCGCACCAGAACACAGGACATGGTGAGGCCAAAAAGGAACACCAACAGAGCCATGGATAGGGGGATCATACCACTATATTCTCGCTGGCAGCTGGATTGGAGACACAGGAAGCAGGAGCCGCACAATCCGCAATCCGCCGTCCACTTCTCTGCCAACCGCGCTTGCTAGTCGCAATCTGCAGCCTGCTTTTCTGCCAACCGACCAACAACTTGCTAACTGCAATCCGCGCTTGCTAGTTCAGCCACGGCAGTTATATCACTGACCAATGGCTAACTGGTTACAGCTGACGGTCAACTAGTTACAGCTGACAGCCATCTATGACCCGAGCCATCACCTTTTCCACGTGAGGCCGAGAGCCTGGAAACTGCTCTCTGGGGCTCTGTCCCCACAAAAGGTCTCTCCAGAATTTGCTTCAAGTCCATCTATTGGCCATGTCCGCCTTGTTAGTAACGTGTTGAGAGCTTAACCAAATCGAGCATCTCCTCTTTTCCAGGTTTGACGAGTCTCTGTGGCAGACCTTAGACCTCACAGGCAAAAACCTGCACCCAGATGTGATAGGGCGCTTGCTGTCTCGAGGGGTGGTTGCCTTCTGCTGCCCACGGTCATTTGTGGACTCATCATTAGTTGAACATTTCAGGTAAAAAAAGAAAAATCCCCTGAAAAGACTAATTCTAAATCTTGAGGTAGAAAACCGATGAAAACTTCTTTACTTCTATGGTCAGCCTTACGTAGCCTTTGACAGGTCATCTGTGCAGTGTGGAAAGTTCATTGCATGTTTTGCTGAGTGGCCGTGGGGTTGAAACATGGCACAGGTTTCCGTGACACTGGTCCCATTTTAACTCAGGGTTACTAATGGGCTCTTCCCAGCGTCAAAGATGCACAGTAGCTTCTGAAGTGGGGAGCTCGGCCTCTGGACCTGGTGAACCCCACGAGGCAGGAGCCAGCAGGGCGCTGAGCAGCACACCCAGGGCAGCCTGGAGAAAACGATGAGGAGTCTTTTCAGATTTTGGAGCTCTGGATTTCTCATCCTGTCGTGGACAAATTTGCAACCTGAAGAAATGCCCTCTTTTTGTTTTGCAGAATACTTTGAAAAACTATTTCCTCGTTACTGATCGTTTTGCAGTATGGCTTAGTGCTATCTCAAACTTGAGTAGAATGACTGGATACTGAACAGAAAAATAGGCTAAAGACAGCAGAGCTAAGGAGAAAACATGCACCCTGACTAGGGCGCTTTTTCCCTTCTCTCCATGATCAGATGGCAGCTCCCACGGGTTTTCATCCTTCTCCTGTGGCTGTTCCTTCATGTTGTCCTTTGTTTATGCCCTAAGCCTGTCCCTAGCTGCCTTCTTTCTTCATCACACACTCTCCTTGGACAAGCTGTGTCCTGTACACCCACATACATGCCGGGACTCTCAAACTCGTCCATACTTCAGCCCCGTCTTTCAAACAAACTCGTTTGTAATGACCTCAAGCTTCCTCGCTTGAATTTTCTCCAAGTACCTCAGTATTAGCATATCTAACATTCAGCTTAGGCCCCCTTTACAACTTGCTCGTCCCTGTCGTCCCTGTTTTGGTCAATGCCACTACTTGCCACCCCTCATCTTCACCGGAAGTCGTCATCTCCTGGTCACATCCAGCTCATTCTCATGATGCCCACTGAGTAATTTCCAAGTGGGACTATATTGGCAGCAGCATCTTGACTTGACAAAATCCCCCTTGAATTTTCAAATGAATGAGAATGAGAATTAGCTAGGAGCAATTTGTTTTATGACCAAAGCTATAGCTAATACTTGAAATGGGAATTTAGTGTCTTGTTTGTGATTGGCTGCTTATTGGGGGAGGACGACGGGTTGTATTTGACCTGGATGTATTTGACCTGTACCACACAGAGCCTCTCTTTCTCTTCTGTGTTCAGCCCTTTTCGTGTCCAGCACATGGACCTGTCTAACTCGGTCATCGATGTGTCCACGCTCCATGGCATTCTGTCTCTGTGCTCCAAGTTGCAGAATCTAAGCCTGGAAGGCCTACAGCTTTCGGATCCCATTGTCAAGTGAGTGGCAGCGAGGGGCATGTCCCAAAGGCATCTGTTGTTCCGTGTATTAATTTTGTTTCCTGAGTATAACTATGGTGCCCTTCTGTCTGTATCCAGAGGGACTCAAAAAATATCCAGTGCAGCATTTCAGCTTCTGCAAAACTTCTCAGGACTCATCTAGGCAACCAAAGTGTGCATGCTAAGTTTATGCCAGGCCTTCTGCAAGGTTCTAGAGATACAAGGATGAGTAAAGGCATGGTCTGTGCCTCATTCCTGGGAGACACAGATAACTACAGTGCGGCTGCTTGTTAAATGTGTTGGTGGTGAATATGTGGCAACACGCAGAGAAATCTAATTAAATTTAGGGAGGGCCACCTTCTCGGAGGAAGTGACTCTTAAGCTGAGTGTTGAAGATATTCAGGGAGGAGATCTCCCCATGATAGGAGAAAGGAAGCAGTCTAGGTAAAGCTGCCTGCGTGGTTCTAAACTCGTGAGTAACTGGGAATTGCTGGAGCACAGGGTTCAGTGAGGGAGTGACAAGAGGTGAGGATAGATAAGGACCACGTCTCAATGGGCCCCTGCCATGTGGTAAGATGCCTGGACTCCATTGTAGACTATAAGGAGGGAAGTGTGGTGAAGACAGCAGTTCTGATAATGGAAGGAACATGGGCAGAGTTGTAATTTAGAAAATTTACTCTCCGGGCACCTCGGAGTGTTAGTCAGACATGGAAGAAACTAGATTACTTAGGACATTGTGCTCGTTCAGGTGAGAAAGGATGAAACCTAATGTAATAATAATAATAGCAGCTAATATTATTGAACACTTACTATGTGCCAGATACTAAGTTCCTTGAAAGTATTCTCGTTTACCCCTCACAACAACGCCATAAAATATATTCTTATTGGTCCCTTTTTATATATGTGGAAACTGAGGCACAAGCTGGATAACATGTTCAAGGTCACAGGTAGTAGGTGGCGGAACTGAGATTTGAACCTGGCAATATACCATGATTCTGGAACTCTCATTTAATCACTGAGTTTCACTTCCTGAGACATTTGGGAATGTGGAGGAGAGGGCAAATTTGAGAGACATTTAATGGAAAGAACCTGGTAACTTTGAGTAGAAATTTGCTAACAAGTTAATTCCAATTATAGGTGAAATGGAAATATGTGTGTTCCATTGCTTTCTAAAAAAGTTTTAAGAGTACATTGATGAATGTTTCTTCTCTACTTTGTGTCAGGCACTGTGCTAAGCCCTTTGTTACATTATTTCATTTTAACACCTCTACCAAGAAGGTACTGATACAGGTGAGTAAATTTCACAGATGAGTAAACTAAGGCAAAGCATCCTGCTTGGGATCAGAGATAGTGAGGTGTGAATTTAAACTTACGTCTGACCTGAAGGCCTGTCTGCTCGACTACTTCGCTAGCCTGCTTTCCTCGGCATGCTTGTTGATCAAATAAGAGTGTCTTCTTGGTATTCTTCAGACATGTTTCTCTTTTTCCAGCAATCTTGCGCAGAACTCAAATTTAGTGCGGCTGAACCTTTCTGGGTGTTCTGGATTCTCCGAATCGGCCCTGAAGACTTTGCTGAGCAGCTGTTCCAGGTAGGAAAGATTTGAGACGTGACTGTAGAGCTATTGTTTCAAATATACAATTATCCCTCACATCTGAATAGAACTGGGAAATATCTTGAGCTATTCCTAACTCCGAGCTCTTGATTTGGATAATGCAGTAATAACCTTTGCCCTCTAAACTTTGTCCAAACTCAAGAGCCAAAGCGATGAAGTTTGCAAAGGATACGTGTGTAGTGATCCCTTTTTCCATTGTTATTAAAATAAGGAAAATGTAGTAATATGTTCATCAACAGTATGGTTAAAAGAAATCTGTTTATACCTGACTATACCACCAGGTTTTATTCTCCTATAATATCTGTAGACCTAACTTGTTTTGATTAAATTTGGTACATTGAAAATACACACCATGAATTTGGCTGATTCCAGTAAAAACATCATTTATATTGAATATTAACATCAGTGTATAAATAAAGGCTACAGATGTGCAGATATTACTAAGTGAATACACAGTAGTGTGTGCATGTTTGCTTTTTAGTGTCCCTGGTCTCTGTGCATATATCTCATAGCAGTATACCTGTGTCTCCTTAATGATCAGATAAAAGTAGATTGCCTTTGGAGAAGAACATTATCAAAATCCTGCATTTTCTCAGGAATGCCAGGAATGGGGTGTGTGGTTTAAAGGTTGGACATTTTCTTTGAATCCGTCCTTTGCTCAGTTAGAGGCCAAATAAGATGAAATAGCTTTTTGCAATGTCAGCGTCTCTTTATCAGGAGTCAGTTTTTTAAAGCATCTCAGATGGTGGTTTAGTCTGTGTAGTTGTTTGCTAACAACCTGGGTGGTTAAGAAAGCAGGGGCTGGAATTTGTACTTCCAGTTCTGGAATGAGGTTTGAGCCCTCGGGGAGGATAGTGCTCCCCTCCATTTCCACAAGGGGGCAGCAATCACTCAAGCCTTGGCTCAGATCCGCCCGGGACTTCCTAGGGCAAAGTGCCAGGGAAGTGTCAAACGGGAGAAGACTGTTTTAGGTGAGCAAAGGTAGCTGCTTAGAGAGGCAGAGGTTCTGTGCATAAAATGGTAAGGAATCTATGGCTTTGTATTCGCTTTGCAGCCTGAAGCAGTGCTGCCTAGAGAACTCATGCCTGCGTGATGGTTTTCATGCTTTCTTATTGCCCCTCTGGTGTGCAGATTGGATGAGCTAAACCTCTCCTGGTGCTTTGACTTCACTGAAAAACACGTGCAAGTGGCTGTGGCGCATGTGTCAGAGACTATCACCCAGCTGAATCTCAGCGGCTACCGGAAGAATCTGCAGAGATCAGGTAAGAGCCCCGGGACCCTGGGGCCTTGGCAATATAGAAGGTTTGGTTTACTGAGAGTCTCCTAAGTGCTATCCTACCCATGTTGTCTCGTTTAATGCAGTGCCTTTGTTCTTATTTCCATTTTTCAGATGAGGCAGCTGATCGGAAGGGTTAGGTAACAGCAAACAGCTAGTCGGGTAGCGTCAAGATTCGAATCCGGGATCTAGAAGTGGAAATCTTCATGCTTTCAAACAATTTATTTTTTAAACAGAAGAACTTCTTTTAATCAATTACATTTTTAGGTAAAACTCCAACCTAAAAGGAGATAAGTACAGTGTTTGATTAGTATTAAGCAACGGTTCTCAACCAGGGGCAGTTTTGCCTGCAAAGGAACACTTGGCGAGGTCTGGAGACATTTTTGATTGTCACGGTTGCGGGGGTGCCCCTGGCATCTAGTGGGCAGAAGTCAAGAATGCACAGAACAGCAGAATAACACACAAAGTGTCATCTGGTCTAAAATGTCAGTAGTGCCAAGGTTGAAAAGCCCTGTTAGAAACACTGTATTAAGTTCACACTTAAAACTTTAACTTTTGAATTGAGTCTAAGGACAGTGAGGGTGTTTAGATGGACACAGGCGTTTGAAGTCAGGAGTCATGCGTGATGTTTACAGTCTTCAGGAGCCTCAGCTTTCAGCTACACTTTGTCTAATGGGGAGAATACTTTGATTTGCAAAGATAAGTATTTGCAAATGGCAGGTTTCTTTTTTAACAGCTTCACCTTGCAATCTCAGACTGTGGGCTGCACAAAAAGTTAGGCTAACAACATACCTCAAGCCCATCTTGGTGTCTTGATGTGGGTGTTAGCTCATCTGAGTGTGTTTTGTTTACTATAGCTTTTGTTATATTTTAAAAGATACGAATCACACATTTGCAGATTGTGCTTTCTTAGACATCCAGTAGTATTTGAAAACTACTTCTCTAGGACATGGTGTGTCCTCTGGTAAGATACACGTATATCAAGATATAGAAGGTCAGAGTGAGACGCTGAGTGGCGGGGGCTTGGGACCTTTGCCCGTGCCTGTGTTTTCAGACAAGGAGACGCTGTCTTCAGAGATTTGCAGAAGCAGCAGCTGTGTCTTTCTTACTCCTCCCCTCCACAAACAATATTTCTGTTCTACACATTTTCCCTTTAAACAGTTTTAAAACTGATTACAGTATTTTATAGTTAGTCTCAAAAAAGTGTGACATATGGGTAAATACAAAAACAAATCATCCATAATCTCACCGTCATCTTGCCAGTCTTTCCTATCCAAAAGTGTTTTTTTAATGGGACACAGTTTGTAGAATATTTTGTAATATGCGTTTCCCCCCCCAGATATCCCCATTTCATTAGTGACACCCCTAATGTGGAGTCATTTGTATTGATTCAATAATAATTTATTCAGTTGATCTTGTAATGGACCTTTAGAATCTCTCCAGTTTTTTTCCTTTTATGGACAGCTTTGTCATGGACAGAGAAAGACCTTTGAGCGCATTTTTAAGGATGAATTCTTAGAAGTGGAATTGCTGACTTAAGGGTTAGTCTTCATTCTCAAACTTGGGAAGGTGCTTGTTGCCAAATTGCCTTCTGAGGATTTTAAACTTCCACCAGTGAGTGTGTTCTTCACCTTGAATCTGCCACTCGTTCCTCTTCATCCCCAAGAGAATAGAAGGCAGGTCTCTATTTGCGTTTCCTTGTCATATCTGAATTTCCCATTTCTTTATTGTGAATTTTTCTGAAACGAAACGAGCTTCTGGGTGCAAGGTCAAAAAACTGTGCTGTAGGCAAAGAGCCGTTAATTTTGCACAAGTTTGGCTTAAAACTCTTTGTCCTTTTGAAAAAGAATAGGTAGCCTGTTCACTGAGTTTTGGCAGGAGTAATAGATACTGAAACCCTGATTGCTGGACACATTCAGGGCGAGGACAAAGATGCAGAGTGTAAGTTGAAGTGTTAGTTTTCTTTTACTTAATGTGTTAACAGTGGCACACTACCTCGTTATAGGTAATGTGGATTTCATTTTAGCTCCTAGACTGGCCCACTCTGCCATTTACTGGGTGTTCTTAAGCAAGTTGATTAACTTCTTGGTTCCTCAGTTTACTCATCAATAAAATGGAGATAATAGAACGCCCCTTCTTAGAGTTATAGTAAGGAATAAATGAGTTAATAGACATGCAGCATGCTAAACGGTTCTTGAGAATTCAGTAATTGTTGGCTATTATTGCCACTCCCAGCCAACCATTACAACCTCCCTGGGGGACGGTAGATAAGCACTGAAGGAGGCCCTGGAAAACCGAGCTTTTGGTCTTGGATCTGACCTTGGCTTCTCTAGCTGAAATTGGCTCGCCTTTAAAATGACAGGTTGGATTAGGTGTTTTCTAAGGTCCCTTCTAGCTCAAATGGGCGTCCAGTTTGTGGTGAAATGAAGTGGACAGTGAAGAGGGAATCCTGGCAGTGACTACTGTTTATTAACCCTTCCCACCAAGGGAGGACTGAAATGGGGGTGGAGGTGGAGACTAACCACTTTTATCCCCCAGGGTTCATTCTTTCCCAGGTGGTACCAAGACAAAATTGCATCTGATTTGGGATTTTATAGATGGCTGGTTAGTTGGTTAGATGATGCGTCACTCAAAACTGTATTGTGCACTTTCTTTAGTCATTCATTAAATAAATGTTGATTGAGTACCTACAATGCACAAAGCCCTGTTCCAGACTTGGGAGATGTGGCCTTCAGCTAAACAAATGACGTCACTCTTGTGAGCTTACCTTTTAGTGGGGGAGCCAGATAATCAACAAATAACTAAATGTTATGAAAGAAGGTGAACATGCAAGGAGGGAAAATAAAGCAGAGTAATCAGGTAGAGTGTAGCAGGAAGGGGGCCATTTTCAGAGGAAATGATCAAAGAGAGAGCCTCTCTGAGGAAGTGACCCTGGAGCAGAGAAGTGAAGGAGTGAGCCCTGTACATATGTGAGGGAAGAACATTCTGGAACGAAGGACCAGCAAAGTGCAAAGGCCTTAATACGGGAGCCAGTGTGTAGCAGGGAGCAGGACAGTGACGGGATGAGACAGCCAAGGGCTCTAAACCAAGGCAAAAGCTTTGTTCAGATTTTTTTCCGAGTGAGATGGGAAACCATTAGAGTATCCTGAGCAGGGAATGCTATGATCTGACTCACGTTGTAGAAGTCTCATTCTGGTGCTGTGATGAGAAAAGGCTGCAGGAGACTAGGCTGTTAACATTCGAGTTGGTAAGAAATGATAGGATCTGGGGCACAACTGAAAGCCGACAAAACAGGAGTAGTAACAGATTGGATGTGGGATGTGAGAAAAACAGTCAAGTATGATTCCCAGAGTTTTGGCCTATGCAACGGGATCCGTGAAGTTACCACTTATGGGATGGGAAGACTTTAGGGAAGGAGATTTAGAGGAGAAATCAACTATTTGATTTTAGGCATAAATTTGAGGTGCCTTTCCCATATCCCAGTGGGTATGTTGAGGCCATTGAAAATGCAAGTCTAGGATTCAGGGGCAGGGGGAATGGGCTGAGGATAAGCTGTAAGAAGAAAAAAAAACCCCTCAAACGTTCATGAAGTTTGTCTGTTTTTAAAAATAAGTAACACTTATTGATTCATTTTCTGATTACCAAGTAGCACATGTGTCTTTCTTCAAAAATCTAAAAATTTATCTATAATCCCACCACCCTTGGTAATTGCAGTTAATGTTTGGGTGTATTTCTTCCCGCTTTCCCTGCACCCCTTCTTTGTGTGTCAGTTTATGTGTAAATATGAGTTTGTGAGTGTGTTTTAACTAAATTGAGACTATAATGCATTGTATGTATTGTGTTTTCACTCTACAGTATACCCTGAGTATTTTTAAGGTCATGAGATATTATTTAAAAGTTTTTTAATAACTACTATTATCATTGTGTTCCAAAGAATGGATGGAGGCTAACAAAAAATGGGTGAAGTTTAACGTATTAAACTAATTGGGGGAAGTGCTATTATAACAGTTGCTACAAAGAATATCTTTATGCCCAACTCTCTTTTTCTAAAAGTAAAATCACTGAGCCAAAAAGGAAAGTGTGAAATGCTCTGAACACTTTTATTTTTTAAAAAATCACTTTCTCTCCTGAAAGTCTGCATAAAATTAAATATCCACTTGTAGTATATGGGGAGACATGCTTTATTACATTTCATCAATTCTGGGTATTATAATAGAATTTTTTAATTTGATGGCTGAAAACCAATTATTTCCATTTTAGTTTGCATTTCTTGCTGCATTTTTATTATCTCTGTATTTTGCAAAATATCTATTCATGTTCTTTGCCCATTTTCTATTGTTTATCGTTTTTTGCTCTTTGTATAATAAGACTACTAACTATTTAATGTATGTTGCAAATATGCCCAGTTTTCTGAGGGTTTTCGAATTGTTAGTGATTTGTTTTGCTTTAACATGGTAAGAGTTTTAAAATTTTTATGTAATAAATTATCGGTTCCCTTTATGTTTTCTTTTATGTTTAGAAACGCCTAACTCAATCTGTATTTTTGCATTTAGAACTTTTTAATATGTGTGGAAATTATTTGGATATGTTATTGAAAGTGCAGAAATACATTGCTCCCGGTTGTGGTAGCCATATTGTTTTTTAATAATCCGTGACTTCCCCCATTGAGTTTAAGTCCTACCTTTATGATACGTTGTTTGTTTATACTGTCATGCACCACTTAATGACTGGAATATGTCTGAGAAATGTTAGGCGGTTTTGTCATTGTGCAAACATCTGAGGTTGCACTTACACAACCCTGGATGGTACAGCCCACTGCACACCTGGGCTAGATGGTGTAGCCTCCTGCTCCTAGGCCACAAGCTTGTACAGCCTGTCAGTGTACAAAACAACATGAGATTAAATCAAGTGCAAGAGAAAAATGGTGCTATCAAGAGCTGCAGTACACAAAGGGATATGCGGCAGCTCCTGGCCTAACACGGCATACTGTTTTACAGCAAACTTTTTTTTTTTTTCATAAATGGGAAGAGTACAGGAAAATAATGACAACAACTCTAGTAAATCCATAAACCAAGAACATAGCCGTGTATTAATCATTATCTAAAGTACTACCCACCTGACGTAACTGTGTGCGCTATACTTTTGTACAACTGACAGCACAGTAGGCCTGTTTTCACCAGCATCACCACAAACATGAGAGCCATGCCTTGTGCTACGACTCTGACAGCTACGGCTTCACTAGGCGAGAGGAATTTTCCAGACCCATTATAATCTTGTGGGACCACCGTTGCATATATCGTCTGTCATTGACGTTGTTATGTGGGTATGACTAGAATGGTTTTTGGGTTTGCTTTTTGCTGTTGTGAATGGGATTTAAAAAAAAAAATTTTTCCATTCAGTTATTGCTGATACATTCGTAAGCTGTGGATTGTTGTCAACCAGTCATTTTACACAGTTCTCCTAGTGTTTCTAGTAGTTTTCAGGTGATCCTCTCGGATCTTCAGGGTAGAAAATCTGCCGAGATGATAATTTTGTTTTTCTTTCTAATAGTGTGTGACTAGTGTTCTGAACTGACAGCACAATGGTAAATGATGGTACTGAGAGCAGATACCCCTGTCAATCCTTATTTCATAGTGACTTGGTTTTTTGTTGTTTTTTTCTAGATGTCTCTACCTTAATCGGAAGATGCCCCAACCTTGTCCATCTAGACTTAAGGTATTTTTTCACTTAGAAAAAAAAGTGAAAAGTCATGATTGCTCATTGAATGACAAAAGGTTGTAATTATGTTGAATTGACGGAACTAAGTGTGTTGAATTCAAGGAACTAAGACTATTTTTTTCTTCTCCATCTGGAATTGATGGGTAGGTTTTGAATCTTTCCTTCTGCTCTGTTACAGTGATAGTATCATGCTGAAGCAGGACTGCTTTCCGGAATTTTTCCAGCTCAACTACCTCCAACACCTTTCACTCAGTCGGTGCTATGATATAATACCTGAAACTTTACTGTAAGTATTTTTGTTTTTTAAAGCTAGTAGAAAGCAGGGACCCAAGGAGATGTCCCTGTGTGTTCAAATCTGTTATTATTGATAGCAGTTGTTTAAAACTTCCACCTCAATATTAGTGTGCCACAAACTGGTTAGGAAAGACCAGCAAAATAGAAAAACCAAGGCAAAATGTTTTGCTTAAAATGGCTGGTACAGTTGAGTTGACTGAAAGAATTCACCAAATATTATTTTCGCTGTGAGCAGGTTTAAATATTAGAATACTGTACTAGTGTCTGGGGACTTACAAAGGAAGGTGGCCTTTAGAATTGGGGGAGGTAGACCCAATGTGGGGTCTTGTTTTTTTCCAGTTTTTTCAAATCAACTGCCTGATTCCAAAAGGCTTCATCTGGTCTTAGAGGAAAAGTTCTATAATCTGTCCTGGAGAGTCAAGGAATGGGAAGAATAGACATATTTAAGTGGTAAATATTGTGAGAATCTGCTGCTCTCTTTGAAAGGGGTTGAGACGGAGGTCCGAGAGAGTGAAGCTACTTACCTTAAGCTGCACAGTGAATTCATGGTTGAGCTGGGTCTACCTCCTAGGTCTCTGTTCAGATGCAGAATAGTCTGTTTAATCTGGTAGTTTTTACAAGGGTTGATTTTTGTACATGTTCAGCAATTTCCACAAAATCAAGGGTGTGCAAAGTAAAAAGGAATCCTGTCTATCTTTTTTTGTTTTGGAAGTGTTATACTCCAGTTGTCGGAATTAATATCATCACTTCTTTATAAGAAGGTTTCCTTTCTTTCATCCCGAAGGGCTGGAAAATTCTTCCTTATGTCAAATGTAAATGTATAGCAAGTTTTTTCTAAACCACAAGAAATCAGTATCTTCGACTTGGTCAGGCCTCCTTCCCTCTTATTCCAGGCATTATGCCCCCAATGAGGCTGCTGACCTCAGTAGCTCACTATCCAAAAGAAGATAATTGAGCTTCTGGTTCCTACCAAAGAATGGTGGTGAATTTGAACAAAGAGTTTATGTAGCCTTCAAATTACTTGTTGGATTTTATAAGGTAGTTTCAAGAATTAATGAATAAATCAGATACTTCAGCAATACAGGGTTAACTAGTAGAATTAGGGAATGTAGTAATTATACGTTTAACTAATTACTTTAATTAATCTTGGGACTCGGGGCATGAACTGGCATCTCATTTGGAAAAGCACTGTCTAAAAGGGATGCCAGTATTTCTTTGCATGACTCTTAGGTGGTTAGGGTCCAAATTCATACACATGGCACTCTTCTTAAAATCTCCTGCCCCTTGTAGCATCCAGAACTCCTAGGAGAATGTAGCATCTACCCAAAAAGATTTCTCTGTCCTCCCTCCTTTCCTGTCCTTGCCACCTGGGTTTCAGATTTTTTGCCTGTGCTCCCCTCTGGGGAGTGCAGTGATCGTTCTTTTTTTCAAGAGAATCTATCCATGTGTCTTACCTTTGTTCTTTCTCTGTGGAGAGAAAGAAGCTAAGCAGGTAATCTCCAAATGCTTTTTCTTGAGCAGAAGCTCAGAGGCTGGGAGCCCTCACATTGTAACATTTTTATCCAGGTGGGATAGTAACACTTGCTTAGTGATACCTACCAGCAGTGTGAATTGATGGCCAAGGGCAGGAGCCTGCAGTCCCAACGTAGGTGTGAACCCTCCCTGCTTATTACGACTTACTTGTCTATATCCTGTGTTGAAATAAGAGAAATGGGCATCAGAAGTTTAATTACAAATCAGACCACCAGAAAAGAGTGAGAACAAAAAGAAGAAAGATGCTGTTCTTGATTGAACTTGAAGGTAAAAGAATATGTTTCTGTAGGCACTATAAATAGTACACTGGTTTACCTTGTGACTCCATTAAGATGAGTTCGCTAGTGCTCGAGCCTTAAAACTTTCTCAGAATAAAATATCTTTCCTTCTAATTTCAGCCATTCTGGCAGCTGTTGTATTTGGATGCATAGTAAGAATTCTGGAATCCTCAGCAATAATTTCCAGAAAGCCATTTTATGCCGAAGAATATTTATTTCTTATCTCAGAAATGGGAAAATAAAATTTGAGTGTCTTTCTTCTATATTGGGAATGTTTTAAAATACTTGGGAAACTGTACACAATTTTTTTTTTCTTCAAGACATATTCTCATTGTATTTATTCCCTTACTCCTTGATTGGTTTGATTCCCTAGGTCTAAACTTTCTTGTAATCATTCCATATTTCTCATGCAAGGACGAAACTCAAGCTGGAGGTAGTAAACTGATCTGAGACTAGAAGAAACTAAATAGAAACTCTTGTGGTAGGAGAATTTATAGTTGAGGGATTTAAGATTTTATAAGGAAAAGAGGACTATGTAGATGAGGTAAAGAGTGAACCTGTGGAAGGAAGGGGTTATAAGTATCTTTTGTTTATTAAAACTAAACAAAGATACTTAAGACATTATTAATGTCATTTTATACTTAAATTAGAAATAATGGCTCTTAACCTGTTCATTTCTATTTACTGTCCCTTACTTTGCTGAGGGTTTTTTCATTTGTCTGTTTTTTTGGGGGTTTTTTTGGTATCCTGAACATTTTAAAGACTTCCTGGTTTTTCAGCTTGGGAAGCGTCCTTCATCCTTCATCCTCATACAGCTCATTCCCTCCTCACATACGACACCTGCATATCTGCTAAGAGTCGGTACAATTTTCTTCCTCATCAGGGCTCATTCTCAGTGTTGTTGCAAGAACACTTCCTCTTCTGCCATCCACTGCAGCTCCTTTTCTTACCCCCACCTACAGTTGCTTCTTTACACACAGTCCACTGCAGGATGTAGGATTTGGCTAATGTGGATATGTCAGAGCCAGAATTCTCGTGGGTATTACCAAGTTCTCAGATACTCACAGCTTGCAGAAGAGAGATTTAAGGTTGGGCAGGATTGCTGTCCTCTGAAGTGGTAAGTGTAGCCATCTGTGTACTGGGACCTTTCTTTGTACTCGTTTCTATATTCCAGAGATTCAGTTACTCTAAGAACAACAATGTGTTCTGATTTTCTTTTAGGTCTATTGTGACCTTCAGATTTTATTGGCCCCTTATGAACACCGAGCATATTGATTTTATTTGGATAGTACTGTTGTTTTCTAAATTACTCTTCATGCTCTAGACAGCTAACATTAAATCTGTCTGGTGTTTTAAATCTCTCTACTATTGAACAATACGCTTAGAATAAATACACTTAGAGAAGTAGAGGAAAGATGGGGGGGACAGGTTAGGCATGGAAGGTCTTAAGGCAAGATGAGCAGTTTCAGTTCCTTAAACACGAGGGAAGCAACACAGGTTTTGAAGCAGGAGAGTGACGTCATGTAAGCTAGGCTTTAGGGAGATGCTTGGACACTGGTATATAGGACCGGCTGGAAGGAAGAAAGAAAGATTGGAGGCAGGAAAGACTGAAGGACCATTATCATAAGGAAAGTTTGTTAATTACTGGCAATATGAAAATATAAAGAATGCTTCTAACTCTAGGTTATTGGTATGTTCATTGAGCTGCAGTGGGATTTTGTTGACATTCCAAACTAAATATTCCCTTTCCTGAGACTTTGTACTGTGTGTCCCAATCTGGAGCAAATACAGATCAGAGAGATGAATATCTAAGCACATAGATCTGGGGTAGGAAGAAAGAATCATTACAAAAAAGTATTTACTTTGGGTAAATGAGCTCCCTTGTGTGTGTGTGTGTGAACCAGTATTTCCCTGTTGACAATTATACTTCACCTCATGTGGAACACCTAAGAAGATTAGCTTTTATGTGACACAAAAATGGTAATGTGTAGAGAGGTATGATGGCTGTTGCCTCCTCTAAAGGTGTGACTGATCGCCCCTCTTCTCCCTTGGCACCCAACTCCATAACCCCGTCTAAAATATCTTCGTGAAGTCTGTTAGGTTCCATCACATATAATGGACTTTTTGACTGTTCACTATGAAGTTGTCACCCTTGCTGACATCTTTTAAGAGGGGGAGCCTAAAGTTGAGCCCTTACGTTGCACATAACCTTTGGTGACTTCCAGCTGATGCCACAGTAAAACAGTTACTCTTACCATCACTAGCTTGCTAGCTTCTCCTAATAACACAGTAACACCTTTCAGTATAAATCAAGAATGTAGAAAGGCAGCAAATATGATTGGATTTTAAACAAACCTTGGAGTTTTTCAGCTGCTAGAAATTCTACAAAATGCACTGGCACGTCTCCTAAGGCCATGGTTGGAGTCACCTTTGCTATTTTCTTAAATCATTGATTGCAACTCATGCTTTCAGGGTGCATTTTATTGAATATGATACAAAGTGTCAAAACCGGGTCATGTAACTCTAGTGGAACAGTTTCCATAGATACTGTGACTCTGAAAGTCTCTCTCTTCCTTTCCAGTGAACTTGGAGAAATTCCCACACTAAAAACACTACAAGTTTTTGGAATCGTGCCAGACAGTACCCTTCAGCTGTTAAAGGAAGCCCTTCCTCATCTACAGATCAATTGCTCCCATTTTACCACCATTGCCAGGCCCACTGTTGGCAACAAAAGCAACCCGGAGATATGGGGCATCAAATGTCGACTGACATTGCAAAAGCCCACCTGTCTATGAAGTATTTATTGCAGGATGGTGTCTCCTTTTTTTTGGAACAGGGAAAATAGTAGGAAGCCCAACTGCCGGAGTACTCAGCTATTTTTATTCTTGGTTTTCCCGTTGCCTTCATCCTGCAAGTATATCCAAGAAGCATTTGAGAGAGAAAACTATGAAGTGTTGCTTTTTATAAATGACTATAAAAGCTTCTGTCACTGCTATGCCCTTACGAGCCTAAGTGTAGGACTTAACGAAATTTTAGGAAAGTGAGCCTGTAAGTTCACGATATCTTAAAGAGCAAAATTTGAGCCGTCTCTTTCAGTGCCCTTATTAAATCTGTTTAGACTCAAGCTTAAAAATCACCAGCAAATCATTTTCATGATTCTGTATGGTAACTTAACTTTCCTATTTAATTCTCTAGTATTGCTTTGTAAGACATAGATTGCTGTTTGTATTGTGTGGGCTGAACAGTAAGAATCATAGGATGGGAGATTTGTGGCAATCTTTTCTGGGGATAGAAAAAGAAATATGCACATTTCAACTTTGCCTTTTCATTTGTTAGGTGCTTGGAAGTGACTAGCCCTGAGAAATCCACCTTAAAACCTAAGTAAAAAACAACCAACCAACCAGCCAGAGGTACAGAGTTGACGTAGAATTTGAAGGTTCAGGAGGCAGCTTCCTATGACAGGTTAATCTGCAGTCCCCTGTAAATCACATGGATGAAGTAAACTTGACTCATTTCCCAGAATTCTAAATGAGCTGAAGAGATATAATTGTGGTCTTGTGACTTTATGATCGAATGATGTTAACGTGGGTTCTTTAGCTTTTTAAATGCCTTGCTTTGTTTTAGAAACGTGGTAATAACCAATCAGTCTCTGTTCTGGAAATGCTGATGGAAGGCTGAACTGAAGTTGCCTGCCATTTTCTTTCCTTGCTGAGGTCCTTGAAGTTATTTTTGTATTACTCTGGAATCAAGTACTTTTAATCGTCCTTTGTTTTTTTAAAGTGTCTCCCACAATGGTTGCTTGAAACTACCCATTTTACAAGGTTACTGGACCTAAAGTTCCCTCAGAAGAACTGCATGTTCCTCTCAATCACAAATACAATAGAAGCAGCTGTATGTTCCCTAGTTTCAGAGCAGAAAGCACAGCGTGCACCTGCACACAAGTTAACTCAGGTGTTGAACCTTTTGTAGCATCAGTGATTTTTTAAAATGGCACACAGTAGAAGCAAGAGAGTTAAATTCTACTTAAAACACACACACACACATACACACACACACACAAAACACTAATTTCTTGTGTAAATTGATGACCTCCCCATATGTGCAAAATGGAATAGAAAAGCCAAAACCTACCATTTCTATTAACATTGTTTTTTTTAATCAGATTTTTCAAATGTTACAAATAATGGTATGAAGTGCCCTTATCGGCCTGTATCTAAGGAAGAACATTTTAAAGTAGTTATACTGGAAATGATTATGTTTCAATTTTGTAGTAGTTAAAAAGTGCTAAATACTACTTGAAATTCTTGTTTACAGATTAGTGACGAGGGCCGGTGATAGGATCCGGTTGCACTGACTTCCGGATGCCCTCAAACATGCAGTACTTCCAAACTCAAGTCCAGCCATAAGCTATTTTGCTAACATGTCAGAGTAATCTGTATTTTTGTATGTGATTTCTACTTTTATAGACTTGTTTTAAAATAAAGAACATTTTTATAAAAATGAGTACTTCAGCTAAGTTGTATTTCTTTTTTCTTTCTCTTTTCCTTAAGTACTGTAGTTAAAATTATGACTTATTTCACTTAGCATAATCCTGTCAAGATCCATCCATGTTGTCGCAAATGGTAAGATTTTATTTTTTTATGGCTGAATAATATTCCTCTGTGTGTGTGTGTGTGTGTGTGTGTGTGTGATGAAAATACTAACTCGAAAAGTATATTAACCTCTATGTTCATTGTAGCATCATTTACAATCACCAAGATATGGAAACAACCTAAATGTCCATTGATGGATGAATGGATAAAGAAAAGGTGGTATGTATTAATATCTTCTACCCATTTTTCAATCGGATTGGTTTTTCGTTTGGTTTTTTGCTATTGAGTTGTATGAGTTCTTTATATATTTTTGAATATTAACCCCTTATCAGATATGTGACTTGTAAATATTTTCTCCCGTTCGGTAGTTCGCCTTTTCGTTTTGTTGATGGCTCCCTTGCTGTGCAGAAACTTTTTAGTTTGATATAGTCCTCCTTTGTTTATTTTTGCTTTAGTTGCCTTTGCTTTTGGCAAAAAACAAAACAAAACAAACAAAAACATCACCAAGACCAATGTCAAAAAACTTACTGCCTATGTTTTCTTCTAGGAGTTTTATGGTTTCAGGTCTTACATTCAAGTCTATAATCCATTTTGAGTTAATTTTTGTGTATAGTGTAAAATTGTGGTCCAGTTTCCCCAACACCATTTATTGAAGAGACTGTTCTTTCCCTATTGTATATTTTTGGCTCCTTTGTCGTAAATTAATTGAACGTATATGCATGAGTTTATTTCTGGGTTCTCTGTTTTGTTCCATTGATCTATGTGTCTGTTTTTATGGCAGTACCATGTTGTTTTGATAACTATAGCCTGTAATATAGTTTAAAATTAGGGAGTGTGATGCCTCCAGCTTTGTTCTTTATCAAAATTGCTTTGGCTATTTGGGGACTTTTGTGGTTCCATACAAATTGTAGGATTGGTCATTCTATTTCTGTGAAAAATGCCATGAAGTTTTGATAGGAATTGCATTGAGTCTGTAGATTGCTTTGGGTAGTATAGAGATTTTAACAATATGTAAACTCTTCCAATCCATGAGCACAAAATATCTTTCCATTTATTTGTCTTCAGTTTCATCAGTTTCTTATAGTTTTCAGTGTACAAGTCTTTGACTTCACTCGTTAAATTTATTTCTAAGTATTTTATTATTTTTGATACACCTATAAATGGAATTGTTTTCTTAAGTTACCTGATAGTTCATTATTAGTTTGTAGAAATGCAACAGATTTCTATATTATTGATTTCGTATCCTGAAACTTTATTGACGGGGAGAGGCACTAATAAGTCCAGGGACCAGGAAAACTAGAAAGAAATCTCTTTCCATTGGATTCCCAAACCCTGGGACAGGCAAAAAGGCAACTCCTCTTGTTACCATGGCTCTCGCCAAAGTCGAAGTTACCTGAGGGTCTAAACTTACAAGGTAAGCACTTCATCCTCTAATATTAACAAATCCTGGTTCTGTGTCAAAGATTAGCAGTGAATGAAGTGAACAGGGCACAGAGTAATACATAGCAATGGAGAAAAGACTTGAAATATTTTGGGAAAATCTGGTTTTCAAATAATGACCCCATAAGAGTTAAGGAAGTGAAACAAAAAAGAAGAAATAACAATAGTTTAATTTTATTCACATACAGTTGCCATTAAAGGTTAATTCATAAAAACATTTTGGCTATTCTAACATCCTTTGCCTCTCATCAACTCTTACAAATAATACTCACCACACAGCAGAAATATTAGAAGTTATACTGCAAATGGAGCACATTAAGTGTTTTTTAACCCTTTAAAATATGGCTTATGAACAATTTTACACAGGTTACCTATTAATATGTTACATATTAACATCTATGATACCATTATGGACAAATTTCCTTGATCTTAAAGACAGAGTTGGCATTTTTGTCAAAAAGGCATTTTAAATCTAGGGGAGTTTCTATACTTCTTTATAAAGTACGTCATTTTTAAATCAAACT
Organism: Rhinolophus sinicus; assembly: GCF_057876585.1. Lineage (NCBI taxonomy): Eukaryota > Metazoa > Chordata > Mammalia > Chiroptera > Rhinolophidae > Rhinolophus > Rhinolophus sinicus. Next base: position 23,755,990 of record NC_142503.1, read on the forward strand.
GGAAACTAGACACAACTGTTTTTTTTTGTATGCATCATGTGAACTCTTTGCTAGTGAGTATCTATTGCAGATACCATTAACTAAGAAAAGAAAAGCAGATTCTTGTTCTGGATATACATCACAACTCAGGTTACTTTTGTATAATAATATTTATACAAAAAAATCTGACAAGAACCTGTTAAATGTTGGGAAAACTAAGAGCACTCAATGTAATTATACATCCTAGCTTTTACAGATTGTACTTCTGAGTTCACTAGACTCAAGTTTTATCAAGATATAGTCTGTTTCATTCATCAGTGTATGAGTATATCCAGCACTTGATACAGCATTGCACAGAATGGGCTTTCAATAAATATTTCAACGATTAAACAAAAATTTTTAACAGCAAGTGAAAACACATACAAATTTGAATAAATGGCATGAGAATATCAATGGTCTCATGATGCAGCAACAGATGCTTTTTGTAAAAATTCTAAGAGTACGTGTAAGTAGATCAAGAATTAGATGAAAATAATTTCCTCCCCAAATAAAGGAACTCTCATGGGCGGGGAGGGGGCAGCCGAGGCAAGCCATAACATTTTATCCTCCAAAGCTAATGTGTGAGACTTGGCATATGAGCTAGGTGAAAACTACCATGATATTAAAAGTAGGGCAATTCCACAACTAATGTTGTGGAATATTTATTAAATATTTTGCATATTTATTAAAGAACCCATTTTCTTTCTGACAATACTCCAAATACTAGATGAAAATATTTTTTAAGGGTTTGACCAAACTCCTAACAGAATATGTCTAATAAGTTCATCCTTTTAGTCTTTGAATCCATGTTAGAGAGTTTTAAATATGGAAGAAATCTATTAGACTCAAATCAATTTTTTAAAAATTGTCCAGGACCTCAAATAGCTATTGGATAATTAGTACATTTGTAACAGCATCATGATTTTCTCCAGTTATAAGTATTTCACCCAGCACTGTCAAAACTAACCTGAAAGTCAATTAAATGAAAACTATAATTTCAAAAATGATTGTGAACTTTTTAAATCAATAAAGAGTCATAACAAGATCACTATGTTTTGAAATTAGAAAATTCTTAGCACATATAAAAACATATTTACCTACTTCAGTTAGGTCAATGTCAGGATTTATCAAAATTCTGCATTAAAATTTTTTTAAAATCTTGATTTTTAGGTGCTATAAAAAATATACACTAACCAAATGATATGTGTTTGTTCTGACCAATTCCACAAAGTTTGGAGGAAAGGGAAGGAAAAAAGTTAAATTTCAAATCCTAAACATTTAATCCCTTATTTGGACCTACCTCTCTAAGTTTAAAAAGATATCAGCACTCTTGGATACCAATCATTAAGTAATATAGAAATTTCCCTGGTATCAATTCTAAACTGTTTAGTTCATCCATTTTCTTATATAGGGAACATCTTTTCCATCAGAATCCAACAGAAGAATAATGCAAATCTCACCTTCTTAGTCACCTTTGAGCCCAAGGCCAGCTAGTCTCAACAGTAACCAACAAATGTAGCTTTATAACTGGTAGTCTGTTTCTGCAGTAGAGTATTTTCTCAGTAATCAAAATTTGTCATCTGAGGAAATCTTTCACTGTTCGAGAAGCACAGTTCGAAGTTCATCTTCTTTATTGATCATCATTGAAGCAATTGCTCCGTCATTAAACTCAAAAGAAGTTCCTCCATCCACAACCATACAGGCATCCCAACAACGAGAACGAACACAAACCCTAAGCAAAAAGCAACATTTCATTAAATATTAAAAGTTTTCTTAACCCTAAATAATGTTTTCTTTAAAATGTTTAATTTTTATCTGAACTGGTAGATCGTTGGGCCTGGATTTTAAAAATCAAGTTGCTATTTGGTATGAGAGAATTAGTAACTATGTAAATATATGGGTACATTATCAAAATCTCAAATTTAAATGTTTAGGATACCTCCATTCACCCAAACATCTGAGTGAACAAGTTCAGACTTGATGGAACTGACAGGCTTTCTTCATGTTTGAATGTTGAGTTATTGCCATTATAAGTATTTTAAGTATTGAGCATGAATGTAACTATTTTCATGTAAAACTTTTAAACTGAAGTAAAAGTTCTTTTACTTAAGTAAAAGAAGAAGCACAAATTATTAGGGTACAGCTCAACACACTTGTGTAATCATTCCCCAAATCAGGAATCAAGTGTGACCCAGTTCCCAGGAAGCTCCCTCACTGCCCTCTCCCAATCACTGCCCAGCCCCTCCTTCCAAGCACATCCACTGTCCTAATTTCAGTCACTAGGGAAGTAATAGCTTCATCTGTTCTTGAACTTTATATAAGTGGGAGAATATAGTATGTATGCTTGAGTCTGGCTTCTTTTGCTCAATAGTACGTTGGTAAAATTCATCCTTGTTATTACAAGTAGTAGTATTGTGTTCATTTTCATATATTCGTGTTCATATTTATATAAAAATAGCAAAATTTATGTCTCTTCTACTATTCATGGACATTTGGGTTTTTGCCTATTTGGGAGCAGTGCTGCTGTAAATATTCTTGAGTGTGCCTTTTGATGTATACCATTTCTGTTGGTATACACATTCTGTTGGATATATACCTATGCTATTATTCAGCTTTAGTAGGTAATTACCAAATAATTTTCCTAACAGTAGTGTATAAAGTTTCAGTTGCTCCACCATACCAACAACTGGTATTTTAGCCAGTCTGGTGGGTGTGTATGGTATCGTATTACGTAGTTTTAATTTGCATTTCCCAGGTGAATAATAAGGTAAAGGACATTTTTCATATGTTTATCAGCCATTTGGCTATCCTCTTTTGTGAAGTGCCTGTCTAAGACCTTTGGCCATTTTACTATTGGGTTACCTGTCTTTTTCTTACTGTTCTGCTGGAATTCTAATATATTATAGCGGGGTTACCAAAAAAATGTATACACATGACTTGTATTCATCTTTTGTTATCGGTATAATATTGAATATTACAATTTTAATACAGTTCTTTTCCTTTCTTAAACTGTGTGTACATTTTTTTGGCACCCTCTGTATATCCTGGATATGAGTCCATTGCTGGATATAGGTACTGTAAATATCTCACTCTGTGGCTTGCCTTTTCATTTTTTATTGGTGTCTTCATTAGTACAAGTTCTTAATCCTAATGTACTCAATTTGTAAATCTTTGGTTGTTAAAATGCTTTCTATGATGTGCTTAAGAAATACTTTCCAACCACCAAAGTCATGCAGCTAGTCTCCTATTTATATAAGCAAGAATTTAAATGAGTCTTGAGTACAGATTTCTTGATTAATTAAAATCGATTCTCAAATGAGTTAAGTGATTTTTAAGTAAGATGAGTTTGTTTTTTAAGTGTCTTTCTTGGAAAAAAAAGCAATGATATATTTTCAAAAAAGAAAATATGCACACTATAAGCAGCAATTTCAAATTAAACTGTTCTCTGCTTGCCGTGAAACAGATTACATTTTTCCATAATTATAGTAAGTTTTCTTGTTAGTTTGGAAAATTGGAAAACCTTTACAAAATAAGAAATCATTTTCATTTATGTATATCCTCCCCCTTAAAAATAAAAAACACGCAAATTTAACAGATGTGGGAGGGAAAAGAATTCTTCTCTGAAGGTTTACTGCTATACAATATAGATTTTACATAAATTTTATCCTGCTTTTATTCCACAGCATATGAAAAAAAGTTGCTTTCCAGTTAGTTTCTTTTAAAATGATAATTCGATTTTATTGTGGTCTTAATGCAGTAAAAAAAAAAAAAAGACAAATCTACATCACCCAATTAAGTAATTATGCTCCTTCTATTCAGTTTCTCTAAAATGATACATTAAGTTTTGAAAGAAAATACCATTTTAGCCTGGTTAGCATGATACCGAAGGTTCTACTCCCACCAAATTTAGTTTGAATGAAATGAATACTTATAAAACCAAGTGTGCTTTATAATACAAGAGATGAAAAACAGTCAGTCACAGTTTAGAAGCTTACTTTGAGGTGAAACAGCGCTGACGACTGCTTGAGAAAACTCTGTTTGCTATTGGTTCTCGAATACTGAAAAGTATTTTGGGTTCTTCTGGACTGTAGAGCAGCGATTCATTATATTCATTTGTTACTATGAAGAAAGAAAAACCAAATATTAGCACTTTCAAAAAACTTGAGAAGTGCAAAATGAACTATCCCCAACTTAAAAGCAGTTCTGTTCCAAAGATCTGTTTGCTAGCAAGTTTCTTGGAACTCACAAAATAGTCCATTAAAAAAAACAAAACACCTTATAAATGAGGAGTAGGTTCCAAGATTAGCCCACAGAAGCCTACATCACTGACAATATAGAAGAAATAAATACATTTAGGAAAAAGGAAAAAAAATACAAAGTTAATTATTAAACAAAAATAAGAGGAACTAGTTTATGGCACTCAAAAATGAAACTTGAGTTGCCATATTCCCCCTGCCAAATTCTTACCAAAATACCATGTCAAAGAGTTTATGAGCATAATTATAAGTTAATAACCTTGCTACAAAATGCAGTCTCAAACAATGACAAGTCATATGCTTTCTCTACTGAAAATGCCTTTACTCAAGATAGTTTCAGAAATCTCTGGGACCTGCTTTCTCTCTAACAAAGAGGCATGTGAGAGTTAGCATGCAAAGCACAAACTGGTTAGTCAACTGGACAAAGAAATGAGGCTTGAAAGAACGTTTAATTGAATAGCAAATTAAAAGACATTACAAGACTGTCAGATAATCTAACTTCTTTACCAAAATTTCATTTGAATTATTTGGTTTCTATTAAAAAATCTAATTCACTATCAAAAATAAAAAGTTGCCTCTGGGAACACACACAAAATATGTGTTAGCTCTGAAGAAAGTAGTTCCAGAAGTAATGGTGACTGCAGCACTGGCATTCACTATTGCTTCTGAAGAGCTTCAAATCCACAGTGTAATAACATTCGTTCAGTTTATTAAGGGAAAAACAATCACTTATACCCTTAAATTAATTTACATACCTGACATAAATATCAGTTGGTCTATATACATGTTTTAAGATAAATTACATAATGAAGAATCAATTACTATAAATGCCTAATTTTCCTTTTTTTGATACAGATTTAATGCTAATGTTACCTCATAAGCCATGATTAAAATAATCTTTTAGGTCTCAAATTGAGAGAGGGCAAACAGAGTCCATTTTAGAGAAATGAAAAGGACTTCAGAGATTTAGCCCTGTTTTTAAACTACTTTAGAGGCAAACCATCTCCCCAACCAAGGAATTCTTATGTAGAAATCCAAAATACACAGATAAATGAACTGACACTGCTAAAATACTTTATCATGTATTGCTAAATCGTTTTAAAGGCAACCAACAGGAATGAAATTATTCTGATAACTCAAATTCAAGTATCTGTGCTTATGGATGGATGACAGTTACAATCTGACATGTTGATATCCATTTGTGTCTATATTTTATTTTAGCTGAATATATTTTTTAAAATCCTTACAAAGGTAAGCATATGCAACAGTAAGAGTTTGGGTTTTTTTGTTTTTTAAAATAAATTTACCTTAAAATCTTAGGATACTCTTCAATTAAACAGAGACAGTAAGAAAAGCTTTAGTTTGATGTCTGTACAAAAATGATCCTGGTAGATGAGTGAACTTTGGAGTGTTAAAATTTCATATGCAAATCAAATGAATGTGTTTTTCAGTTTAAGCTTTAAGTATTTTTTAAAATAAAATTTAAAGAATAAATTTGAAGAATCCCTATGCACCAGTGATCTACTTGTCCTCCCCCATTTTACGGTTGCGGAAGCAGAGGAGTGGAGAATGAGTCTTGCCCATAGTTCCACAGTGAGCGCCTGGTTGGTCTGGGACTGGAACCCAGATCTTCACATTCCCTGGTCAGTATCCTGTCTCCCAACAGTGCTAGTTCTCTTAAAGGACCCTGAAGTAACTGGGCAGTTGGTAGGAGATAGTTAAAGAGGACATCTTAGTGAATATGAAGATAAGCATTCACAGCTCAGTGAATTCCTTTTTGTTCAGAGGATATTAATGGCACCCTGAGTTTAGGTGTGCATTTCCCATTTGCCAGGAATGTATTTTTCTGTGCTCCCTATTCCCCAGGACATGGCTGCAGTTGCACTGTTTTTGCAATAGAGGTTATATTTCACAGCTGACAAAAATCATAATATAAAGGCCAGTTTTAAAACCTTTATTTAAAAATATTTAAAGGGATATTAAGAGCATGTTTGAGTCAAAAAGTAGTGCTTTGCTAATTAGACAAGCACAGTTTACAATAACATCCTTAAAATTGATATAGAACTTAAATGAAACTGTTAGCAATTATGATCATTTGTCACTGACCTTTCTCTATCAATTCTCTGTTCAACGGAAGACTTAAATTTCCTTGGCGTTTAGCTATTGAAAAAGGAAAGGGGGAAAATATCTTGATTAAAATGTTTTGTATCATATAATAGCAAACACATAATAAAACATATACATTATGTATAGCATATTATAAATATAATGTATTAATAGCAATTTTGCTACTCACCAATATTTAAAACATCTTCCACAGCCTGAGTTGCAACCCTGTTAATATTGAATGACCTAGAAACAAATACCACATAAATTCTTTCTTGTTTCATTCTAAAAACATACTAAAAATGAAAAAGGAATAATCTACTTAATATACAAAGAACTCTGAGAAATTATCAGGGATAAAAAACAACAAAAAGACAATAGCCACCTCACCCAGTTTTAAAAAGTGTATAAAAGTACATGGACAAACAGTTCATGGACATATATGAAAAAAATGCTCAATCTTACTCATACTTAAGGAAATACAAATTAAAACAAGCTTTTTCTCAGATTTGCAAGAATTAAAAACTAACAAACAATGTATTGGCGTGGTATGGGAAAAGAAGTATTCTCATGCACTGATGGGATTGTAGAAGTTGTAGTCGGAGAGTAATTCTGCACTATTAAAATTTAAAATGAACATATTCTTCAATCTAGTATTTTATCCTACAAGATAACTCACACACAATACACAAAGATGCGTACAAAGATATTTACTGAAGCATTGTTTCTAATAGCAAAGCAACTCAAATATAAAATATATATATATCATATGAAACTGATTAAATAAATTATAGCTACACAGCAGAGTACTACCTAGATATTAAAAAGAATAAAATAGAACTGCATGTGCTGATATGGAGAGATAACTCATATGTTAAAAAAAAAAAAACCAAAGGCATTATATAGTATATATATTACTTATCTGTTTTACTTATATTAAAAATATATATAGTGATTGTGTCTAGAGATTAGTATTAGAGAGATGAAATTAAAGGAAGACTAGCTTTTCATTGTATACCCTTTTGTACTATTTAACATTCTTCAACATGTATAAGTATTTCTTTAAATCATAAAAAAGGTTAGAAACCTTTTCCCAGTATGATGCCTTACTTAACAACTTAAAAACAGATGTTAACACAAACATGAATAACTTTTAAAAGTAGCTGTCCTGGGGTCTATAAAGATGGTTAAGGAAAGGTTTAAAAAAATAAAATTCTCGGAAATTCAGAATTATTCCACTGCCTCACAACTCTTCTCATATGGCATCAGATCATCCTAATGAAAAGGAATAACCTAATGAGTCACACAGCTCTAACCTAATTCAGTGGCTCTTAATTTTTTTGAGGAGGGGAGGAGTAAGAAATACTCCATATACCATTCTAACCCTACATTCTTCACATTTTGAGAAATATGAAAACATTTTAAACATCCTCTTTAAAAAAATGCAGATACACAAATTTTTACATTAAAAATTTGGGGTCATTCACAGACCAAATCCCTATGCTAAAAAAATCTAGAATCTGGCCCTTGTCTATTCTGTTTTCCACCATTGTCTGCCCTCCAATTTCACATTCCTACCACACCAAGCTCATTCTTGCCTTTGTACCTTTGTTCATTCTTACTATGTGGTAAGAAAGTACTTTAAGTGTCCTGACTTTCTTACTGTTTAGTATGAGGTCCACAATACCTATTTCACTATTATTACTATCACACACTACGAGACGTAAAGCACCTGGGGCCCTACCTGGTTCATGGCAAGAACTCAACATTGAATGAAAATGTCAAATGCAAGGGTATGTGTAAGTCATACTCTAATTTCTCGGGATATCCACTTTATTGGAAGAAGATACTGTTTTAGCATTCCCTCTATTGTACATCTAAGAGTCACATAAAAATGAACTGTGTTTATTAGGGTTGCATTGAATTACATAAAGAGCAAATTATTTTGGTAACTAATATCTCCTCATTGTAGTTAAGACTTAACAACAGAGGTCTGTTTTAATATTCCTAGATTCCTATTATTAGGGATACCACAATTCAACCCAAACTAAGCCTTCTAAATTGGCATTAATTTCCTGGAGCTCAGCCAATTCATTCTACCTTTAGAAGTGGTCTGCATTCTACATCAAAGACAAACTATATGACTAAGCAGGTGTTAGCTAGCACATGACAACTTTTTTCTTGGGTCCACACCCTCACCATTCTAAGAGTTCCCATTTTAAATCAGACATAACTTCTAGTAAAGACAATGAAATAGACAAATTGAGTCTCATAGCTTCATCATCTAGTAAAACTTTCTCTCTTAAGAACATCTCCTCACCCTACTTAAGTGTGCTACGACAGAATGTATGGAGAAAGAGGATTGGGAGCAGTCTTAAGAACAAATGGAAAAATGTGTGATCCCACTTTGTAGTACTTCTCCCAGTGTCCGCAGCAAATCATGTTCCAACTAGGAAGAGGACTGAGGTGATAATGCAATAATTCAGAGACACCTGCTGTGTCCTATGTCCCATAGAAGAACTTTTGGAAATGCAAAGATGGGATACTTAATTCCTAAATCCCCCTTTTCTCCCCTAGGCACATGGCTAGGCTATACTGTCCAACCCCTCTTGCCATCTAGCCATGTGATTGAGTTCTAGCTAAAGGAACGAGAGTGGACGTCATGGAAAGCACTTCTAACTCTGTCTTGCAAACCTCCTACACTTGACCCTCCATGCCTCCACGCTTGTCCTCCTGTGACTTGATGTAAATGAGCACAGCGACTTTAGGAGCTGTTTAAAATATGGTAGAGCTGCATGATGGAAGGAGCCTGGCTCCCTGAATCACCACTTGGAGGAGAAGCCACCTGCCAATTAGAACACCCACTCTTTACAAGAACAAGAAATAAACTTCTATTGTGTTAAGCCACTGATACTGGGGGTTTATCTGTCACAACAACTAGCGTATCCTTAAGTTATATATTTCCACATGTTATATTCAAAGCAAGGGCTGAGAAAGTCACATGGGAATACAAACTTATCTCCTGTATAAGAATGAAAAGAAACAGGCTAGCCTATTCTTTTCTTTCCAGTGATCTGTCAGGCATCTATAATTACATCCAGAATTTAAATCCTGCTTTCCACCATTAATTTAAATCCTGCTTTCCACCATTAATTAGCCCCATAGCTTTCAGCAAGTCAGTTAACATCTCAGATTCTTTATACTCTATCAATGAACAATAAAATCACCTACTTCCAGAGTAGTTTTGAGAATTTAAATAATATACTTAGTTTGGGACAAAGAAAATGCACAGAATTGGTAGTGTGGTAAGATAAAAATTATTAACGTATAGAAATGTATAGCTTTCTCTCAGCCTGTAGGATTCTCTTCTCTCCCCCCATTTTCTGAAGAGAAAAAGGACAGAAGATGAATGGGAAATGCAATCGTAGCAAAAGAAGTATCAGTAATGGGAGTGGGAGGGCAGAACATGTTAGAAGTAAGCTGCATAGGCTGCGCAGGGACTGAATAACCAAGATGGCAGAGACAGGATATGGTTAGTGCGAGAGAGTTCTATACCAGAGCACAGGAGACAACCGGGGATACAATAAGCAACACAGAAAAGATGAAAATTCTAATCTAAGCCGTACTTACGCCAAAGCAACATCAACAGAGGACTCAACTATAAGATGTATGGCAGAGGAAGGGGGAATGCATGGCAACTTACGGGCTATTCTTTATGCTCTTCTCACTATGGAAAGGTTGAAAACTAAAACTATCAAAATTACACGTACACACACACACACACACACACACACACACACACACACACACACAAGGCAGAAGTCAAAGCCCACTGCCTTTAGCATAAGCACTATTTCAGTGAGATTAGCAAATTTACCTTGATAATTCTTCAATACAGCCTAGGGTGATGTCTAGAGAGCTCCCCCTCTCCAATGAAAAAGGCATTGGTTTTGTAGTCAAGCACACCTGTGCCTGTATCCAGGTTCTGACACTTACTAGTGGTGTGACCTCAGCCTAATTATCTGTCTTTGCTAAGCCTCATTTTCTTCCTTTACAAAATAAGAGATACTACTTTCTTGCAGGATTTTTCTAAGGATTATAGTCAAGGTATAAAAAGTACCTGGCACAGTATATTCAAAGGAACAGGGGCTAAATAACTGAGAGTTTGTATTATAATGCATAAAATGTAACTTACAGAATCACAGAAGTTTAGAAGATAAAGTAATCTTACTATTTTATTTGTTCCATTTCCCTCGTTTTGCAGAAAAAGAAACTTGTACACAGTGACAAAGATAGTCAGTGGTTTAGCCAGGTTTCTTAACTTCCAGGCCAGTACTCTTTTCAATAATAATCATTTTGCTCATTTTTAAAGGATGAGGATACTGAGAGAAGAAAAGGGAAAGGATATGGGAAACTTTCTAATTCTCAATCTAGTTTTCAACAAGTAACACACCATGTTGAGCAGAAAAGATGTTACGAAATTATAGCTGTTAATGTTTTCAATTTATGAGATGGTTACAAAATAATTTTATAGCATATTATATGATTAATTTTATTGTTTCAAATAATTAATAGAAAAGTCACTTTAGAAATACAGTTCTTCTCACTGGCCCTCAGGAAAATAAGGTCTTAACCAATCTTTTTAAATAATACTTTTCATTTTTTCCCAAAGGTTCATTTACTTGACTAAGACTAGGATTTTTTTTAAGATTTTTAAGTTAATGAGTACTTATGAATGAACTGATATGATGTCTGAAAATTATGTCAAAATAATATGGGATGAGAGGAGATAGGGGAACAGAGGAAACAAGATTGGGCATGAGTGGATAAGAACTGAATCTGGCTAATGGGTAGATGGGGATTCATTATACTATTTTGCCTACTCTTGTATATATTTAAAATTTTCCACAATAAAAACTTTTAAAAAGTAGTGCTGAAAAATAGGAAATAAAACTCCATTTTATACTATCCAAACTTAAGAGCACATTTTGATAAGCACTGTTTTAGCTGTATTAGTGAATGTGTATTCATTTATTCAGAAAGTATTTGCACAAATATCTACTAGGTACTGTGCTATGCATACAAAAAAATTAAGCTGGGGGAAAAAACACTAATCACCATCCTAAATGCCTCAAGTTGCTCAAACTAGCTGGGTATTAGCTTACTAGATAAATAATAATGTGGTAAGTGCTATAATAGTGTAATGAGAAAAAAGTGCTGGGGAAGGACAAAAATGGGATTAATTATGATTATGAAAGGAACTAAGGTTTCCTACAGAGAATGATATTTGAAGGCTATTTTTCAGCCAGTGGATGGAAAGTGGAGAGTGTTCAAACATTCATTGCAGAAAGAAGTTGCACTGAGGAAAAACAAAAAGCCCAGAGAGAACACAGCTTGTGCTGTGAATTGCAAGTAGCTTGCAGTGTCTCCAGGGTGCTGACGGGCTAGGGCAAGGGCCTCAGGTCATTATTTGACAGACTGAGTAATCTGAACACAGTCAGGAGTCAGTGAAAGTTTTAAAGCACAAAAGTGGTATAGTCATATTTTATCTACATTTTTGAAACATTACTCTGCTGGTAGTATGGATGACAGCCTGAAGAATAAAGAATATTCACCAAAAAGATGGAGGCTTGGACCAAATAGCAGTAGAAACTGAAAAAGGGGGTCAAAGACTTCCGAAGTACAACTAACTGGATTCAGAGACTGGTATGTGTAGAGGGGAGAATAGGGAGACCCGAAGGTAAGAGCAAGGTTTAGAGGAGTAATGTATTGTCTCTAGAGTATGAACTCAGGGTAAACAGTGATACTACGTGTATTAAGCAGTACAAGGAACACAGGCAGAAAAACTGAAGACAATAAACTCAATTTTAAATGCACTAAATTTGAAAATGCTATTAACATTCTACCTACCAGTCAATTTTAGAATATGACTTTGTACTCAGGAGAGAAGGCTGCCACAGATAAAAGTCTGGGAGGCAGAAGTCTAAGAAGCAGAAGAGACTGACTACCCAGAAAGAGGTTATAGGGTAAACAAGATACAAGAGACCCTAGGTTATCTCAGGTTGGGCTTTTAATGCACAAACCTCCAGCATGTTTTCAGTATTGTACTTTGCTTTCTTTACTATTATTTAAAACACTTTTCATTTAAAAAAATACATAGTACCACAAAGATTTCTCATTTTCTTTTTTCTCTTTACAAACCTCGTGCAGTAGGCTAAATAATGACCAAGTAATGACCAAATTTAGGCTGCACCTGTAATCTAAGAAGTCAAGGCAAGACCCAATCCATGAGTGAAGCAGAAATTGAGCCAACCAACATGACCCCACCAGGCTACCTCTTATGTATCAGAGACCTTAGATATGCCGTTATGAGGTAACAAGCAAATTACATTACTTAAAATACTTCACAAAAGTTGATAAGCAACATCCCAAGTTACTCACCAGGCCTTTGATCCTGTTCCAGTACACAAATTGAGCCCTGAACTCTTCTGTTTTTCCCATGGACCATCATCAACTGAAATCTCATAGTAGGAAGCCCTATGAATTGAGAACAGAAAACTGGATTTGCTGAACTTACGGCTCATGGTAAATAAGACAAACATCTTTTTCAGAACTGATGAAATCTAAGTAGACCAGCCTGACTTAGACATATCTTAGTGGACACACGTATCATGATGCTAATTCTAATACTGAAAGTGAATTCTATGTGACAAAGTTAAAAAATAATAAATCTGCATGTCTGCATCCCTCTGATCTATATGCTCCTTTCTATCCACATTTTTAACATTTTAAAGAGGGGCTTCTTGTAAATTTTTACCTAGCATTGCTGCTGCTGCTTTTATGGAATCTAACATACATAGGGCCTTATTTCAGAATTCCAAAAGAAAAGACCATTCTTAGGCAAGTTTCATTCCTGGTAGCTATTGCTTGATATGTCTCAGTCTGCATCTAATCCTGCAAGTTACCGATAGTTTCTCTTAAATTTCTGTTTCTTAAGTTACATACTAATATGCTTTTTGAATTAACAGTAAGCTAACAGAGATAATAAAGTTCTAAAGAGTATTCTCAACTAGTACTTAACTAGTGGACAAAACTGGAGATAAAACTAAAACTGTAATTTCTTTAAAGATTTATATTTCTTAGAGTATTTCATAAAATGAAATCAAGTGGGTTTTCTGACACCAGCAAAAATGACACTATTCTTTAACTGTATGAATGTATAAATGATTTGCAACTATTCAAAGAACTTTTGAAACATGCAAAAGCCTATTTTGTAAACTATATCTTAAATTAATGGTGTCATTGATCAACCCTGGGTTATTTTCCTCCAGCAAATAAAAAAGTACAATAAACCCTTAGTAAAATATAGCTTTCAAAATAATGACAATTATTAGACATACTTGCAAACACTAACACTCAGTGGATAATTTCTCTCTTACTCTAACCCTTTCCATTTCTCCTGCCAAGCTCTGAATCTGAAGGTTTTACATGATACAACTCCTTTTCATTTTTTTCTCTGAAGTCAGCATTCTTCATAAAAATAAAAGATAGCAGGTTAATAATCACATTTAATCTATTTCATAGCTTTGTTATGTCCTCTTAGAAAGTTAGGAATTTTAGTCACATTAGGAGCCTATTATATACAGACAAGCCAGCTAAATCCATTGCCAGAATCACACAGAAACGAGATTAGAGGTAAGTGTGGCTAGAAGAGAAGCAGAGGTGGGGAGGAAGAGTAGTTAGGTGAGAGATGTTGAGCCCAAAAGAATGAGCAAATTTAGTGTGATTCTCACATGCAAGTTTACCACGATTAGTCAACTCAGAGAATTTTTGTTTCAGGGAAATTATATTTTTAAGGCAGCAATAAAACTCACAGTCCCTTTAGAGTGGGTATACTTCTTCTTAAATTGTCCACTGATACAGCCCAAGAATAAGACATTCTAGGTTAGAACAAATAGGAGAAAAGAAAAGAAATTGGGCTTTTAAAATGTTCTTAAATCTAAGAACATTATAAATGAGGCAGGAATAATATTGCTGCACTTTATATTTTCCAAGGACGGCACCTAAGTTTTCGGGGCATAGTAAGCCTCAACACAGGAGCTGCAATCGGAAATACTGGGTTTATATGACCGTTCTGAGGCTAATTATATGACCTTGGACAAGTTATTTGAACTCTCCAAATCTCAATTTCAGTGTTTTCACCGATAAATACCACTACCTTTGTCATAGAGCTGCTATGAACATTAAATGTGATAACATACACAATATATACAGTGCCTGACATAGCAGGATCCAGTAAATGTTCATTTCCTTTCTGCCAATTGTCTATGTCACAGCATCTTTAAAAATAAGTTCTGATACCTTCAATAGTGAAACCTTTTTCAATAGCATTAGAAGCCAACCCCTTGCTGTCCTTATCTTAGTAAAGATATAAAGTGAGGCATCAAAGAACACAAAAAGAAGCAGCATCAGAGATAGACCAACCAAATCACTACTGCCACAGAAAATAAAAGCATTCAATCTAAAATTTACTGAGATTTCACTGAATTCCCAAAATCTTATCAATTTATCTCAGTTTCCCTCCTGTTATAAGTGATTTAAAGCTCTCAGAAGTTACAACCTCTAAAATATACAAACGGAATAATTTAAGCCCCCAATGGCTTCCCTAGAGTAAGCATAAACTCACAAAACATTTTACCTTTGTCATCTATTTATTTTAATGTAGACTTTCTGCAATCTCATTTAAATTTGTTGCTCTCATCTATCTTATGTCTTTAGCAATAATGACTAGATTATATCACTGATTCGAGTTACAATTTCTTCCTGCTCTCTTCAGTCACATAATAGTATCCACTATTTTGTTTCCATATTGCTTCAAACTTGATATATAGCAAAAGAAAAAACTATATATAGCATGTCTCACTATGACAGAATACATGTTTTACACTTTATTAAGTTCTTGAAATGATCGTTCCGGAAAAATGGCGGAGTGAGGTGAGCCTCTGTAAAGCTCCCCTGGAATTTACAAAGAATCGAACAACAAAAACTCCACAAAGGACTCCCTGCACAGCAGACAGGCAAGACGAAGAGGCCCACTACCGACTGAAATCACCTACAGGTGGGAGATTCGCGCGCGCGAGCGGGGGGGAGGAGGAAAGTGAGAAGCGGGCGGAGACGCAGCTCCGCGGGCGCAGGACTCAGACCCAGCTCAGTGCGCCGAGCTCGCTGCTTCCCGGAACTACCGCAGCTGCGGGAGATCGGACTGCTAGGGCTCCGCCAGGGCTCCACAGGGCTGAGGGGGCAGCATATAACACGGCTGAACCCAACGCTCACGGCAGAGACCTCGGAGAAAAGACTGAGGGAAAAAGGCTGAAAACGGTGGTTTAAGCCCGCACTGCCGAGCAGAGAACGGAGCCTTAGGCACTGAGACTAGCCGCCCCCTCCCTCCCCTCTCAGAGCTCGCCCCGCCCCCACCTGCCCGGTGCTAGAAGCGAAACAGTAGCAGTGTCAGATCAAAACAACAGAAAATTTGCTATATTTGAGAACTGTGGCCCACAAACACAAATCCACAGCCCAACTAGTTCCGGCAAAGGGAAGAGAGCTGTGGAAGCAGAACAGGCTGTGGTGGTGGTCGCTGCCATTGCTCTGGGCCACCTCTCACAGCTCACCCCGCCCCTGGCCCCACCTATCTGGGCGGTTCCCTGCAGGAGTAAACAGAACTGCTGAACAAAAGAAAGACCTCTTCCTATCAACTTGTTGCAGAAGTCACTCCTGTAGATGTCTAGGAAGAGAAATAGTAAACCAGTAATCGCCATGAGTAACCAAGGCAACAAGATAGCTCAGAAAGAAAGTGAAAAATCTCCAGAAAAGGCACTTAAATATACAGAAATATGTGACTTAAATGACAGAGAATTCAAGGCTGCAGTTCTGAAAAAACTCAACGAGATACAAGAAAACACAGATAGGCAGTTAAATGAACTCAGAAACTCAATTAAAGAACAGTATGAGCATTTTACGAAAGAGATTGAAATTTTAAAAAAGAACCAAATAGAATTTCTGGAGATTAAGAACTCAATAGAAGAAATTAAGAATGAAATAACCAGCTTAGGTAGTAGAGTTGACCAGATGGAGGAAAGAATCAGTGACATCGAAGATAGAAACCTGGAAATGACACAGATAGAAGAAGAAAGAGACTTGAGACTTAAAAGAAATGAAAGAACTCTACAAGAACTTTCTGACTCCATCAGAAAGAGCAATATAAGAATAATGGGCATACCAGAAGGAGAAGAAAGAGAGAAGGGAACAGAGAATATATTCAAACAAATCGTCGATGAGAACTTCCCAAATTTGTGGACAGAACTGGACCCTCGAATCCAAGAAGCAAATAGAACACCTAGTTACCTCAATCCCAACAGGCCTTCTCCAAGGCACATTGTACTGAAGCTGTCTAAAATCAACGACAAAGAAAGAATCCTCAAGGCAGCCAGGGAAAAGAAGACGGTAACTTACAAAGGAAAGCCCATTAGATTATCATCAGATTTTTCAGCAGAAACTCTACAAGCCAGGAGGGAGTGGAACCAAATATTCAAACTATTGAAAGAGAGAAATCATGAGCCAAGAATAATATATCCAGCAAAGATATCCTTTAGATATGAAGGAGGAATAAAGACCTTTCCAGACATACAGAAGCTGAGGGAATTTTCTAATACACGACCTGCACTACAAGAAATACTAAAGGAGGCTATTCGACCACCATCAACAGGGACAATTTGTGGCAACCAAAACTCAAAAAGGGGGAGAATAAAGGCCTGAACCGGAATATGGGAATGGAGAAAGTAAGCGTGCTGAAGAAAATGGAATACTCTAAATATCAAACTTACTTTTACATAAACTTAAGGGTAACCACTCAAAAAAAATCCAGAACTGAAATATATACTGAAATAAAAGAAGAAACAGAGGGAAACATCATAGAATACCACCACACAGAAATAATAGACAACAACAAAAAGGCAAAGAAACAATGGAGACACAGCCTTACCAGAAAACTAAAGATAGAATGACAGGAAATTCTCACATATCAATAATCACCCTAAATGTAAATGGACTGAACTCACCAATAAAAAGGCACAGAGTAGCAGATTGGATCAAAAAACTAAACCCAACCATATGCTGTCTCCAAGAGACACATCTCAGCTACAAGGACAAGCATAGACTCAAAGTGAAAGGGTGGAAATTGACACTCCAAGCAAATGGTGCCCAGAGAAAATCAGGTGTAGCCATAATGATATCAGATGAAACAGACTTCAAGGTGAAAAAGATAACAAGAGACAAAGATGGACATTTCATAATGGTGAAGGGGACTGTAAAACAAGAAGACATAACAGTCATCAATATTTATGCCCCCAGTCAGGGAGCACCGAAATACACCAAGCAACTACTAACAGAACTAAAGGGAGAAATTGACCAAAACACAATTATACTAGGGGACTTAAATACATCATTGACAGCTATGGATAGATCATCCAAACAGAAAATAAATAACGACATAGTAGCCCTAAATGACACATTAGATGAAATGGACATAATTGACATTTATAGAGCACTTCATCCTAAAACATCAGACTACACATTCTTTTCTAGTGTACATGGAACATTCTCAAGGATAGACCATATATTGGGACATAAAATCAGTCTCAACAAATTTAAAAAGATTGAAATCATACCATGCATATTCTCTGATCACAAGGCTTTGAAATTGGATATCAACTGTAAAAAGAAAGCGGGAAAAAACACAAATACATGGAGACTAAACAACATACTTTTAAAGAAGGACTGGGTCAAAGAAGAAATTAGAGGAGAGATCAAAAGATACATAGAAACAAATGACAATGAAAATACATCCTACCAAAATTTTTGGGATGCAGCGAAAGCAGTTTTAAGGGGGAAATTTATCTCATTACAGGCCTATCTCAAGAAACAGGAAAATTCCCAAATAAATAACCTCATGTTACACCTTAAAGAACTAGAAAAAGAAGAACAGGTAAAACCCAAGGTCAGCAGAAGAAAGGAAATAACAAAAATTAGAGCAGAAATAAATGAAATAGAGAACAGAAAGACAATAGAAAAAATTAATGTGACAAAGAGCTGGTTCTTTGAGAAGATTAACAAAATTGACAAACCCTTGGCTAGACTTACTAAGATAAAAAGAGAGAAGACACTGATTAACAAAATCAGAAACGTAAAAGGGGAAGTTATCACGGACACCACAGAAATACAAAGGATCATCCAAGAATACTATGAAGGACTATATGCCACCAAATTCAACAACCTAGAAGAAATGGATAAGTTCTTAGAAACATATAGCCTTCCAAGGCTGAACCATGAAGAACTGGAAAATCTAAACAGACCGATCACCAGTAACGAAATTGAATCAGTCATCCAAAACCTTCCCAAAAGCAAAAGTCCGGGACCAGATGGCTTCACTAGTGAATTCTACCAAACCTTCAAAGAGGATCTAATACCAATTCTGCACAAACTCTTCCAAAAAATTGAAGAAGAAACAGTACTCCCCAACACATTTTATGAGGCCAACATTACCCTGATACCAAAACCTGGTAAAGACAGCACAAAAAAAGAAAACTACAGACCAATATCTCTGATGAATACCGATGCAAAAATCCTAAATAAAATTCTAGCAAATCGAATACAACAATGCATTAAAAAGATTATTCATCACGACCAAGTGGGGTTCATCCCCGGGGCACAAGGATGGTTCAACATACGCAAATCCATCAATGTGATACATCATATAAACAAAATAAAGGACAAAAATCATATGATTATATCAATTGATGCAGAAAAAGCATTTGACAAGATACAACATCCATTTATGATTAAAACACTTAATAAAATAGGTATAGAAGGAAAATACCTTAACATAATAAAAGCCATATATGACAAGCCCTCTGCTAATCTCATAATTAATGGAGAAAGACTGAAGCCCTTTGCTCTACGTTCAGGAACACGACAGGGATGTCCCCTATCACCTCTGCTTTTCAACATCGTGTTGGAAGTCCTTGCCAGAGCAATCAGGCAAGAGAAAGAAATCAAAGGCATCCAAATTGGGAATGAAGAAGTTAAATTATCACTCTTTGCAGATGACATGATGCTATATATAGAAAACCCTAAAGACTCCACCAAAAAGCTATTAGAAACAATCAACGAATACAGTAAAGTTGCTGGCTACAAAATCAACGCACAAAAGTCCATTGCCTTCCTATATACCAACAATGAAATCTCAGAAAAAGAAATACAAAAAACAATTCCTTTTACAATTGCATCAAAAAGAATAAAATACCTAGGAATAAACTTAACCAAGGATGTGAAAGACCTATATGCTGAAAACTATAAGACTTTTCTGAAAGAAATTGAAGAAGACACAAAGAAATGGAAAGACATTCCGTGCTCATGGATTGGAAGAATCAACATAGTTAAAATGGCCATATTACCCAAAGCAATATACAGATTCAATGCAATCCCCATCAAAATCCCAATGGCATATTTTAAAGAAATAGAACAAAAAATCATCAGATTTGTTTGGAACCACAAAAGACCCCGAATAGCCAAAGCAATCTTAAGAAAAAAGAACTATAATGGAGGTATCACACTTCCTGACTTTGGCCTGTACTACAGGGCCACAATAATCAAAACAGCATGGTATTGGCAGAAAAACAGACATATAGACCAATGGAATAGAATTGAGAACCCAGAAATAAAACCACATAAATATGGACAGATAATTTTTGACAAAGAAGCTAAAAACATACAATGGAGCAAAGACAGCCTCTTCAATAAATGGAGCTGGGAGAATTGGATAGCCACGTGCAAAAGAATGAAACTGGACTGCTATTTGTCACCATGTACCAAAATTAATTCAAAATGGATCAAAGACTTAAGCATAAGACCTGACACAATAAACTGCATAGAAGAAAACATAGGTACTAAACTTATGGACCTTGGGTTCAAAGAGCATTTTATGAATTTGACTCCAAAGGCAATGGAAGTAAAAGCTAAAATAAACAAATGGGACTATATGAAACTTAAAAGCTTCTGCACAGCAAAAGAAACCATTGACAAAATAAAGAGGCCACCAACTGAATGGGAGAAGATTTTTGCAAACAGTGCCTCCGATAAGGGGCTAGTATCCAGAATATACAAGGAACTCATGCAACTGAACAACAAAAAAACAAACAACCCAATTGAAAAATGGGCAGAGGACTTGAAGAGACATTTCTCCAAAGAGGACATACAAATGGCAAATAGACATATGAAAAAATGCTCAACATCACTAATCATCAGAGAAATGCAAATCAAAACCACAATGAGATATCACCTCACCCCAGTCAGAATGGCCATCATCAACAAGACAAATAGTAACAAATGTTGGAGAGGCTGTGGAGAAAAAGGAACCCTCATACACTGTTGGTGGGAATGCAGACTGGTGCAGCCGTTATGGAAGGCGGTGTGGAGGTTCCTCAAAAAATTACGAATAGAATTGCCATATGACCCAGCAATCCCTCTCCTGGGTATCTACCCAAAAAATCTGAAAACATTTAGAGATAAAGACACGTGTGCTCCAATGTTCATTGCAGCTTTGTTTACAGTGGCCAAGACATGGAAACAACCAAAATGTCCTTCGATAGATGAATGGATGAAGAAGTTGTGGTATATATACACAATGGAATACTATTCGGCAGTAAGAAAAGATGATATAGGAACATTTGTGACAACATGGATGGATCTTGAGAGTGTAATGCTGAGCGAAATAAGTCAGACAGAAAAAGCAGAGAACCATGTGATTTCACTGATATGTGGTATATAAACCAAAACAACAAAAGAACAAGACAAACAAATGAGAAACAGAAACTCATAGACACAGACAATGGTTTGGTGGTTGCCAGAGGGTAAGGGGGGTGGGGGGTGGGGGGTGGGGGGTGGGAGATGTGGGTAAGGGGGATCGAATATATGGTGATGGAAGGAGAACTGACTCTGGGTGATGAACACACAACGGGATTTATAGATGATGTAATACAGAATTGTACACCTGAAATCTATGTAATTTTACTAACAACTGTCACCTCAATAAATTTAATAAAAAAAAAAAAAAAAAAAAAAAAAAAAAAAAAAAAAAAAAAAAAAAGTTCTTGAAAGAATATTTTTATTTCTTTGAAGAATATATTTTACTTTTAATAATTTTTTAAATTATGTATTTTATCACCTTCCAAAAAATTAAGATAGCACTACCTTTATCTTACTCATCTTTACATCCCTAGGGACTCGCATATTACACACAGCACCATATATTTTCACTGAATAAATTCTAAATTACATTCATCAAAATAATTACAACTACTCAAAAAGATTGTTCAAAGCATTCTGTTGAATCAGGCAGGCTTTGTTCTTTTCAGTACTACCTATGTAAGTCATTGGTTAAGATGTAGATATTTTTTCTAACGAAGACAAACTTTTCTCACCATAATTAAACTTCTTATGAAAGGAATATCATATGGAACTTAATATGAAAGGAATATTATGACTTATAAAAAACAGATTTTTAGAATACATGGAATTCTCAGTAAACTAGAGCATCAACTGCATGGCCTTCAAAAGGTCCCATGGTTCTGGTAGCAGGAAAGTGGGACATTGACTCATCTCTAATCTTCAACCCAAACTTACTTACGTATATGAAAATGAGAAGGCAAGTTCTAAAGTACCACCAAGAGTTAAATTAACTGTATATTATGGCCGTCATTCTCTAACTGGTAACTAATGTTACACAAAAAAAGTTTTGCAAAAAACAATTCTGCTGACAATTTAAGTCTAAATTATATTCAACACTCACAATTTTATCAGTAATAAAACACATACTATATTTTTATTCTCCTAATGGAGAACTTTATTAACTTTTTGCTAATAATGGTTATAAATCTCAAACTGTGAATACACTTGCCTTAAGATGTTGCACTAAGAAGGATGCAATTATCACTTATGTAGTATTCTTGCCAAAAATGTTTAGTCCAAATCTTATCATGCAGAGAAGGAAAAAAAAATCTAAAATAAGGCATATTCTGCAAACCAACTGGCTTAAGACCATTAAAAAATATTAGTATCATGAATGACAAAACAGGATAGGACTAAGAACCTGTTCTTAATTAATTCAAAAGGGCCATGATGGCCAAATGCAATGTATGATCCTTAATTGGACCCTGAATAAAAACAAGCAAACAAACAAATCAGCTTTAAAGGACATTATTAAGATAATTAGTAGGGAAGTTTTAATATGGGCTGTCTATGAAAGTTTTGTATCAATTGCAAATGTTTTCCTTACATCATTCTCTTAAAACATTTATAAAGCACCTACATGATAGATTAAAGGCTCTGGGAAATACTGCTGTATTTTGTTTAACCTAGGGTTTCACAAACTTTTGGTCATAGAACCTTCTTTTCTCTTAATATGTACTAACATGTATGGAGGTCTCGAAAATATGTCATCAAACATTTCATTTCTATTACTTATACAGTACTAATTATTCACAAATCCTAGGTTGTAGAAGTTGAATAAATATTTAAAATATACTAAAACATTAAATTCCAAACTCAAGGTCATAGGTTTAAATGTACCTGGATGATAGACTTTCCCCAATGAAGACTTCATTTAGTGCTCTTACTGGCAAAAGCTGGGGTGCTGAAGCCTCGGGCCCTGCAAGTAACGAAGAAAGAAAATCCCAGAGAGCTCTTTAAATTTTAGGAAAGTTATGATATAAATTTTATAAAACATTAAAATATCCATATTTTTGTTTTAATAATGTTGAATCTATAGTTCAACATTAACATATAAATCAAATATCTCTTATTTAAAGTATTCATAATAACCTCAAAGTCACCTAATATTATAGCTGCAATGAAGCCTCTGTCTCTCCAAAATAAACCTTAATTCTCCTTGAAACAATTTTTCAAGAGTGATAAAATGTTATTTATCCATCTCATAAAATTCTTGTCACATTTAACTTGGTTTTACTCTAGAAGCTGCAGAGGTGGAAATGATCAAGTACTTCCACAGAAGAGCCATTTCGGATTTAAGCAGCAAGTTATATGCATGGCTCATGTTGGAAACCAAATCAATTATGTTAGAGACAGATTTTTTGTTTGTTTGTTTGTTTTTGTTTTGTTTTAAGAAAACCTCAGGAGTGGTTTTAACAACAGCAGCATTGGAGGAACGCTGCCACATCTCCTTTTGTGACTCCTAAAAAAATGTCATCTTTTTTCACTCTATAAGGCTGTATGCCCAGCTTAAGCAATCTTCCTTGACGATTACTTAAACATCACTCCATCACACAAAATCCTTCAAAGGATTTCCACTGCTTTCTGGATCAAAATTGTGATTATTAACTTTTTGTCTTTTATCAGTCTCCAACTGGAAATGCCAACCCCATCTTCTCAATGTCACCAATAGTAGATTCGTTCCACTCAAGAATCACCATGGGACAATTTCTCTTTTCTGTCTCCTCCACACTTTCTCCTAAGTCATAGCTTAAAAGTCCACCCCAATTGTGGTAGCTAGCCTCCAAGATGGTCCCAATGATTCCTGCCTCCTGGTATTCACATTCTTGTGAAACTCTTCCTCTCACATCATAGCAGGATTGATCTATGCAATCAATGTATGGCAGAAGTCATCTGTCACTTCTGAAATCTGGTTAAAGAAAACACCCTGGCTTCCACCTTAGTTGCTCTCTCAGAGCACTTGCTCTGGGGAAAGCTATTTCCTGAGCAGTTCAGTGGAGCAGTTCAATGGTGAGGAGCTGAAGCTCCCTGCTAACAGCTATGGGATGAGTTGGGAATGAGATCTTACAGTCCCAGTCATGTCTTCAGATGCTGCTGACTTAGCTCACAGCTTGACTGTCACCTCCTAAGAGATCCTAAACCATTACTGATAAGCTAAGCTGATCCTGGATTCTTGACTTTCACAATCTCTATGAAACCATAAATAGTTTTGTTTTAAGAGGCTAAATATTGGGATAATTTGTTATGCAACAATAGATCCCTAACATACATTAGACATTAATACACTAATAAAACTTTTCACCATTGCACCAACACAACCACTGATCTAATATTCTCCTCTGACTTGCTAGCCTAACTATTATATTCTTCTGTTTATATGTTTATTGAACATTAATTACAAGTATCTAATTTCTTATGGATTATTACTGCCTAAAGGGGACCCAACTAATCTTGCAAATAGTATAACAAGTTGTCATTACAATTCTAAGTACCCTCTGAAAACTTGTTATTTGACTAAATTACAAAATGGGTTAACATTATCAGCTCAATCTAATACAGTAGAAAAAACTTGACACAAAAAGGTATATAAAAAATTTGATGTGTTTAATCAAATTTAATTCCACTTATCACTACAAAACCTGCTAACTTTTGAAACATAGTTTGGTACTAGATATATATATTCTCATACCTAATAGTTTTATAAATATAAAAAGCTAAAAGGTATTGTTTAAATTATTTTTCTCTACCTAAGATAATTACGAATAGAATTTATTTTACCTCTCTCCACAGATTTTTTACGAATGCTTAACTAACAGTAGATACTCATGAAATATTACTAACTAGTAAATCTGAATTCTCACCATCAACCTGTAACCATATGTTTTTCTTTTATATGGTCTTGACTACCTAGAACCATTTTTCTTCATCCTAATTTTCCTTTCCATATTGCGCTTTTATTGTCTGTGCTTGCTGAATTTCACCTGAAATCCTTTGTCAAAGGAATAAAATATGTAAAATCACTTCAAGTCTCATTAATCATCTTAATTCTGCTTATATGTTTTCATGCTAATTGACTACCAAACATTACTTAATCACGAAACTGTTCATTTTAAACTTGCTTCCATAGGACGTGAAAAAATTGATTCAATACCAATTAACAATTTACTATCCAAAAGAATAGACTATAAAATTAATTATAATTTCTATTTTTAAATACAGAGTTGTTATACTGTACTAGTGGCAGGGACTGCTCCGCTGCGTGGTCCTCACACTGTCATGCTGCTAGACTATGTTTCTAGGTCCATTCTCATTGGGGTATACCCAGGGGACTAGGAATAGCCATTGGAATATGAGCAAGAGTAGTGAAAAAGCCTGGTTCCTGAAAGTTCCCTTGGGATTCTCTACATTGTCTTCTTCTACCCACAAGGTACAGAGCATCCAATGGAAGACTCAGAGGCCTTAAATGATGTTAACACGTTGCTTACGGATCACAAGAATCTTCACGAGGGATTTAAACCCCGCGGTATGCAACATGTTAAGAGCCATTATTTGGAAGTTGCCTGAACACCCGCTGCACAGTGAGATGAGTTGGAAATAAACCTTCATTACATTAAGCCACTGAAATTCTGGGGTTGTCTATCAAATCCATTCACTTATCCAAATGAATATGACCAGCCTTGAAATAAGAAAGTTACTAGTTTATGTGATAAAATTTAAAAAATAATTAATTAACCCTACCTTTCCTTGAAAGTATACAGGTAATAAAAATGTATTCTTCTTCATTAACTTGTATACAAATACAATCTAGCTAAGGATAGATTATACAAAATGGAAAGTTTTGTTTAAAGTTACATCATTCCTTTTTTAAGCTGAAAAGTTAAAAAAACTAGGTGTTTTTTTTTTCTCTGTTATCTTTTGTTCTGAATTAGAAAGGTAAATAAGGGATCAAACATGGTGGCATATTTATAATCTCAAACCTCCTCCTATATTCAAAAATCCCAAATGGCAGTTTACTAGGAAATGTTGTTACCTGCCAACTTAAAGAGAATTTAAATAGGAAATATGAGACATACCTTGAAAACTTACTCAATTTTTGTCTCAGAAAATAAAGCTCTAAAACAAACAAACAAACAAAAAAACCAACCTCTACCAAAAAAAACAAAACACCTCTAAAATAGTGTCTAGACATGGTACATATTATATACTCGTTAGTAATAATATTAATGATTTTAAGTATAAGCAATTTCTAGTATTACTATAAAAAATCTTACACTATTCTGATTCCAGATTCTTTGTATGTAAAATAACTTACTCCAACTACAATCCCCATCACCACTACCTCTTCCAGTTTCTCTCTGGAAGCTTGTAGGAGGTTTTTATCCCTAGTATTCTGACATACTTGATGTGGGACCTTTTACCATTAATTATGCTAAATAGTTTGTGAGTCCTTTCAATTCAAAGACTAGCACTTAAGTTTTGAGAAATGTTCTTTTATTATTTTTTAAATTTTGAACATTTTTGTTCTTTTTCTAAAACTACCATAAATCAGATGTGAACACCCTGATGTTAATAAATTTATATCTAATTTTGTTTCTATATATATTAGTTTATAAACTAAAAACAGTGAAACTGAGCAATGAATCTTTGAATGCCAATCTGTTGCTTTCCTGTTAGACTGTTGATGTAAAGAGCCAAACTCAAAGTCTTTTGGTGGTGGCAATAACTTCTTTTAGTGAAGAATGAAGTAAAATTTCTAGCTAAGATTTTTAAATCTTACTTAGTAGTTACTGCAGTCTTTCAAAAACAGTAATAGGAAATCAAGTGCATGTAATTACTTGAAAGAGTTCTACAATCAAATGATTTTTATTCAGGGAGAAAAGGAACATCTTTAAAACATGACAAGAACATAGGAACATGCTAACGTATAAAGCTATAAATCACCATGAAAAACTGAAAAATAAACATCAGGAACCATGACAAGACATACACAGAAAGCAGATATGTGAAGGTAGCTTTTCCTGATAAGTTTAGCCAAGAAATAAAACACAGGAGAAAAACACAAAATCTAGGTATTTAGGATATCTCTTAAGATCTTCTTGCATCTTTAAAGTCTTATAGTTACTGGGAAAAGTAGAAAAGTATGTATAAATTATAGTCCACAAATAAGCTCAAAAATGAGAATTCACTTTAACAACTTACGACAAAAAAGCTGCATATCACCTTAGGGTAATTTCTCTTTGCAGCTTATACAAATATTTGAAACATAAATCTTAAAGCTGGGATGCAGAATTTCCAAACAAAAAATGTTTTAATCCATAACTATAACTATGGTAAATATGTTTCAATATAACTATATAAAATGTATAATTATTATGAAATCTTCCACAGATTGGCTTATTTTATTTCTACTGCTTTCTTTCTCCTTTTTGACATTTCAAAGATGAAGGCCAAGAATCTTTCCTAAAATATCATCGATCCCCTTGGACATTTTATAATCCTTCCCTAATCTACTAGATTTCAAACCCATCCTAGAAAACATTTTTTTCTAGAAATATGCTGTATTTGTTACTTCAGTATCTAATTATAATAAGTTTTATACCTGAAGTAGTTCGTTGTACTAAGTCTTAAGTGTTATCAGTGGCACTAAAATCCCCAAGTAAGTTAATTATAAAGTATTATTTCTAGAAATTAGAGATTAAAGGAACTATACGTTAAATATTGCCCCAAATGCATCTAATTCCCAATCTACTTACTTTCATCATGAACTCTTTCAATGTTGAAGGCTCTACTATGTTGATTCAAACTTAGTTGCTGTTCGTGAAGGTCCACAGGAACAGGATTTATGCCGGTCCCTTCAAGGTATAACCTGATTCGCTGCCTCCATAACCACCTTGGAAGAGTAAAGGAAAAGCAAGTTATGTCAAGATAGAATAAATTAAAGATTAGACATTATAATTTATCAAATTAAAAAGTTAATGTTAAAAAACTAGTTATTCCATGAATAAATCATACCAGAAAAACCTAAAACCCACAGATTCCTGCTCCAAGACAGACTTAGATGTTTATTTCTCTTTTCAACTATAATGAAAATACCTAATGTATGTGTACAAAATCTCCCAAATAATTTGAAGTAAAGTCAAATTCTTTATCAAGTATCCATTAAATCCAAGATACTGTTTTCCTCATCAAAAAGTATAACATATACAAAAAAGAAAGCATTCTGAAATTAAAATAGCACTGTGTTAAGGTGATTGGATTAGATGAAAATCTGTCCCCTAAAATTCTGTAATGATGATTTTATTTTCACAATAAAAGCAAAAAGAGATCAATAACAAACATGTAAGATTACACTTAAAACTTAAATAACATTTTTGGTAAAAGTAAAGAAAAAAAGAGGTTTAACTGATTTCAAAACCAAAAACTGATGTATCAAAAAACCAATGGGACAGATCCTGCTAGATAAGTATACAGAAATATACTCTGACTTGCTAGCTATAAATTTATTCATTTGTAGAGGTGTCAAACTCCTGAAATGACCAGAAACTAGAATCATTATTAATAAAATGATTCCAGAAGTCAAGAATATTTAATACAATTTCCCAGATACCCAGAGAAAAAATTTTCTCAAACTATAAAATCTAGTCCAAATCAGGAAATAAAAAGTAGTCCAACCCAGCTCTCTCTAATATAATCAGGCAACTCTACCTCAGCCCCTCCCCTCCACTCTTCTCTTCTCAGGGCATTACCATCACTGAACAAATTAAGTGAAAGAAATATGAAAAAAAAATCCCCAGCACTTAAGAAACACCTAATACATAACTTCGAGAAACCAAGAATCTGAGCAAGGTTGGAGTAAATCTAACCCTCAGACCTTCTGGATAGGAGAAGACGAGGATGAAAAATATAAAATCTCAGACAGTTTGAACAATTTTAGCCAACTGTTTTAACTACCTTTCTACCAAACTGCTAAGAACATGTAACAAGGTTAAGTAGAGACATGACCTCTATCTCATCAAAGGAGAAAAACCTCTACCTGCAATTATATTATAGGCCAAGTGGCATTTATCAGGGTTTCTCCACATAGTTCCAACTGGATGAGAAGGAAAGCAAGTTAGATGTGGTTGTGACTCAGCTAATGTATTACTATTTTGGCTACTCTTATAACTATGGACTAATCCAATTATCATCTAATTTGTTCTGTTTAACAGCATTTTTAATGGCACACATTTAAGACATTTATATAATAGTAAGAAGTTCCTACCTGAACTCACCACGATAGAACTTCTGTAAGGCTTCTGGGAAGGAATGTGTATATCGAACAGGAAGACATAAATGACCCTCAGACCTTTATTTTAAAAGGGATTTGGGATGGTGGAAAAAGAAGAAGAAAACATACTTAATTCAAAAGGTATCACTAAACTACAAAAATCACAAATGAAATTTTTAAAATTTCTACTCTACACTTCATTTTTTCCCCACAAAATTGGCTGTACTTTCAACAAGAACAACAACAAAAAAATAGACCAAATAGAAATAATAGTTTAAATCCAGCTTTATTGCCGTGATACATACTACTACTTAGTTTCCACATTATAGTGAAATTAAAAAATAACAGAGAATTTGCTGCTGATTGACTACCCTGCAAAATTATCTACTGGTACAGTGGTGTTTGCATCTTACCTGTAAATTATTTAACTATTAACTTTGGGCAAGTCACTTTAGCATTAACTTCCTCATCTCTAACGGGTGATAAAAACATCAATCTCTAAAGGTCATTCGGAGGAATCAAACTATTTATATGAAAGTGCTTTGAACCATAAATCTCTTTTAAGTATTTAAAATATTCCAAGTCACTAAAAGAGAACTCAGAAAGCTAATCCAATGTACTCTTTCATTTATTCAAAAAGCATATCAGGATGAACTCCTTCAAGGAGTTAACAGCTTTATGTCAAAGACAGAAATTTTTTTTTAATTGCAAATTATGAAGTGTTAAGATTGCCTATATACTGCCATAGGAAGATGAGAGAATGTGGCACCTAACATGAGAAAGGTATCCAGGAAGCTCAATCATTATCATTTGTAGAATGTTTTGATCTTGAAGAAAAGGTTGAGAGTAGGCTTGATAAAACAAACTCTTGATAGTAACTGCAAGTTAACTTATAAGTGTGAAGAGCAGAAAAAAAGGTTTTTACAGATTGTGACTACTCAGTTTCTTTATCTGCGAGGGCCAACACTCGCGAATATAAAAAATGTTATATTCACTGCAATACTTTACATGGTGCTAAGTATACAAAAGGTATCAACAGTCACTTTGTAGAACAATACCTGCTGAGGTCAACTGCAGATCTAAAAGACTCTAGAGGGAAGAGTCTCTCGTGAAGTCAGTCAGATATCAGCTAGGACTGTAAGCATCTGAAAGCTCGCCTTGGCCTGGAGGATTCACTTTCAAGGGGATTACTCACGAGGCTGGAAAACTGGTGCCAGCTGTTGGCAAGAGGCCTCCATTCCTCGCCATGGGAGCCTCTCCATAGGGCTGTTTAGGTATCTCACCATGGTGGCTAACTTATTCCAGAATGAGCAATCCAAGAGACCAGAAGCTGCAATACCATTTGTGACCTAGCCTTGGAATCTACACTGTCATTCCATATTCTATTGGTCACACAGGCGAGCTCTGATGGAATATAGAAAGGGGTAGGGAACCCCAAAGGTGTATAGATACCAGGACGCCATGACCACATGCTACCACATGCCCTCTATCCCATTCTGACTAGTAAGCATTCAAATGTCATAGTTACCAGGCTCAGTAGAGTGAGTGCTGAATACAGAAGAGACCAACATAAATTATGCATTTAATTTAGATGAGTCCATGTGAATGAGCCATCTTAGAAGTGGATTCTCCAGCCCAAGCCCAGCCTTCTGATGCCTGCAGCTCGAGCTGACATCTGACTCTAACCTCCTGAGAGAACCCAGGCCAGATCTACCCAGCCAGGCTGCTCCCGAGTTCCTGACACAGACACCATGACAGATAATCAGTGATTATTGCTGTTTCATCCTCTAGGTTTTGGGGTGATTTGTTCCACAGCATTTGATACCTAATACAGAGGAGAAGAAAATTAAGTTGAATGTTAACTTCTGGGAGTATTTCAGTATTGTGAGGCACCATTGTGCTTAAGAAAAAGAAGTCAGGCAACCTGAATTACTGAAGAAGCTAGGAGACTTAACACATTTCTGCCTGAAGTCAAGAAGAGAAACCGAAGGACTTCTAAAACCTACTATTCTCGATAGAAATTAGAGAATGACACCGTCTATTTATCAGTTTCGAAATCCCCACAAGCTTATGAGTGCTAAGTCATCTTTTTAAAGGGAAATACATTTTAATAAACAGTATAAAATGTGATCACTAAAGTTAAGAATCCTTACTTTAATGAAATGCCATTAAGAAGTTCTAAAATACACACACATTGACACTGAAGGCAATCAAATACTAATAATTGAACCAATGATCTCAATTACTTATGCTCAGGGAACATTTGCTCAGCTAGGCCTGGGTCCCCAAGATCATTTAATTAATCATTCATTTCAAATGTTTGTTGCCTACTAATATGTGTAATAGTGACAGAGAAAACACAAAGCCCTGTACTCAAGGAATTAATCGAATGGAAGGAGAATCAAGCAGAAAATACAAGGAAGGGATAAGTACTCTGTACAGGGACTTAAAGTCAGAGTCCGGGAGACGCACCGGCCTGGACAAGAACACAGCTGAGAAAGTGGTACGAGGCTACTGTGGGCAAAAGCACATATGAAAGTATGAAATAACAGGGGCCTTGTGAAGAACTCCTGAGTTACTCTTTCAAATAAGCTCTTCAACAAAGCTCCTCAGCAGAGCAAAAGCCTCCACGTGTGAGCCTCCAACCATGATGTTATCAGATGCTCATATGTTACATTTGCACTTAAAAACAGCCTTTGGGGTGGAGGGTGGAGGAAATAGAAGAAAGTGGTCAAAGGTACCAACTTCCAGTTACGAGGTAAGTGCTGGGGATGTAATGTACAACATGATGACTGTAGGTAACATTCTATGGTGTATTTGAAAGTTATTAAGAGAGTAAATCCCAAGAGTTCTTATTACAAGGAAGAGAAACTTTTTTTCCTTTTTTTGTATCTATATGAGATGATGGATGTTAATTAAACTTATTGTGGTAATCATTTCACAATATATGTAAATCAAATCAATATGCTGTATACCTTAAATGCAAACAGTAGTATATATCAATTATGTCTCAATAAAACGGGGAAAAATACAATTAAAAAAAAAAAAAGGAACGAAAGAAAGATCCTAGGCTATTCCTAGAAGGACTTCAGTAATATTTTTTTAGCTGAAGAATGCATAGTGCCTGTGGGTAAATGAGGATAGATGAAACTAGAAAAGCAGTTAGGCAACAGACAGTGAAAGATCATATGTATTATGCTAAGAATTTTGCAATGCATCCTGAAGGTCATGGATTTTAATTAAATTATTTTCATTAAAGAGGGGATACAATCAGATTTGCACTTTGGAAAGAACATGAATGCAAAGTATAAAGGATGGGTTGGAGATGGCGAGACTGGAAGCTATTACAGTAAAAACAAATTATTAGGTTGGTGCAAAAGTAATTGTGGTTTTTGCAATTATTAACCTTTTAAACCACAATTACTTTTGCACCAACCTAATATAAAGGCCTGAGCTATGTTTAGTAGCAGTGAGGACGGCAAGAAGTGGATTCAAAGGTAGGATCCCTAGAACGTAGAACTAGATCCCTAGACCAATCTGATAAGAAAGATGGGGGATGGGAAAACACAGTTTCAGAGCTGGTTATGACTCCATTCAAGTGTGGTGCGGGAGAGGAAAAGTGATGGGTTCACCTGCAGAAATGTTACCTTTTTAATGCCACTGGATACACTCAAGTAGAGGACAGTACGGCTAAAATAGCATGCGGAAAGGGAAAAATAACAAGAAATAAGGACACAAAACAATAGTCAGGGGCCAGATATATGTCACAGTTAAGGCGATCAACCATCCCAGTTTGCCTGTGACTGACAATTTTCTTGGGACCTGGGACTTACAGTGCTAAAACTGGGAAAGTCCCTCGCACAAGATGAGTCGTTCACCCTAGTCATAGTAAAGAATTAGATTTTATCCTGAGTTAAATGGAGAGCAACCATAAGATTTACAGCAGCGAAGTCACATAATATCAAACTTTCATAAAATGATCGCTCTGGCTGCAGTGGGGAAGAGACTATAAATAAGAGTGGAAGCAGGACTGATGATAGATATAAGATTTTGGAGTCACCAGGATCTAAATTAAAACCATAGATATGAATCAGTTATTCTAGAGAAAGTATAGAGAGTGAAGAAGAAAATAGACATATGAAAACAATAGTACTTAAGCAGTGACCAAAAAATAAGATCTTTCAAAAGAGATAGAGACAAAGAAGTAGCATTAAAGATAGGAAGAAAGGGGCGTCATAACTGTCAAAGAAGTACAGATGCAACAAGGCAGCAGGTAGCACCAAAAATTTCCCAGAAATCAAGTGAGACGCGGGCTAAAAGGTCCAGGAGATGCAGAAACCAGGATACCACCAGTTTGTAAGTCACAGGCAATGTCAATGAAGTGGATGGGCAAGTCCAGGACAGACTGCAACGGGATAGAGAATAACTGTGAAGGAAAGAAGTGGAGACACCAAGCGTAGGGGTAAAGGAAAGGCAAAGGGACAATCATCCGGAGAACGACACAGGGTAAAGGATTTATTAAATCTTCTTGAAAGGTGGGAGTCTTAAATTTTTAGACTGAAAGGAATCATGTGCGAAGGGAAAGAGGAAAAAAGGCAACAAATGATGGGTCAAGATTTTTTTTTTAAGCATGACCTAAGCTCATCTAGTGACTTTCATTTCCTTGACGAGATAAGAGAAGGGTATGTTGAAGGAAGGAGATTACGAAAGTGGAAGACCCACTCTTGAAGTAGCTACCACAGAGAATGGGGAAGAGACACGACTTGGACCATAGGCAAGTTTTTTTGAGACACTCTGAGAGCACAGTTGTAAGTGCTAGAAACTACCAATTGAAAGTAAATTTGGAGCCACGAAGCCAGAGTTTCTGGGATTTTTTTTCCCCAGATGGCCTCAGCAGTGCTGATGCAGGAATAGAAAGGATGATAGAGTGATCTAGGAGTAAGAAGAAAGATAATGATACAAAATATTTAAGATATTTGTAAAAAAAAAAAAAAGTGATAAAGTAGGGGAGAATTAAGAAAATAGCAGGGATCGATGCACTAAAAGTCAAAGGGCAGATTTAGTAAGATTGAGGGAATAAGACTGCTGTTAAGGCAGGAGGCTGGGGTCAGTGTGGAATTAAGATTTGAGAGATGGGAGATTCCAGATGATCATAAAGCCCAGGTATGGTCACAGCTGTGTGTGGCTGGAACAGAATGAGGGTAAGTGTCAGTGAAGCTGAGGAAAGAAAAGAAAAATAAATGACAATACAGTTTGGTCTATTCATTAAGCCAATGAAGTCACCAGAAAATCAGTGGCGGCATAACCAGGAATGTAGATGAGAGCCATGAGGAAGGACAGAAGATTGAACAATATTAACTCAACCCTTTTCGACAATACCACAGGTCACCAATACTCACCTAGGTCAAGGGGGAGGTCTATTCTGCCACAGACACTACTCCCAAACTACCTGGAAAGTCAGATGTGAGGACGTGTCCATCCTATATCAAAACCACCAATGCCAGCTAAGTGCATATGTATGCTAAAAACACTAGCTCTTTCCTTAGAAACAACTACATAGAAGATAACTCGACTAGAGGTAGAGATCACTTTAACAAGCCTAAATTTCATCACTAAAATGTATCTGGAACGTAGTTCTAACGCTCATGATAGCCAGGAGCAATGATGCCTCCACTTAAACATTATGTACCGTAGTCAACTCCCTGCAGCAACAGAGCTCTGCAATGTAATTATGGGACAGAAAATAAAGAAGAGCTTCCAAATTTTAAGATTTATCATAAACAGATACTCAGCAAAGCAAAGCATAAATGTTTGTCTGCATAACATGCCAAAAAAAAAAAAAAAAAAGCCAAACAAACAAAAAAGAACGTTTTTCCTTACCGCTCTGGATCCGTGTTTACTCCAATAACTGGTTTAAGTCTGTCCAAGACTTTACTTGCTGCCAGAAGCATTGTGCCATCACCTGAAGGACAGAAGACATAACCAGGCTTGTTATAAATCTAATTTGTAACATCACTGGAACATTAGTACGTTTAACAATCACACCCCACCGCATCCTAACTGCCTCATCTGCTCCACTTCCTTTCTACCCACTATCCCTTCGCATTACTGCTCCCACTCTCATCTAGGATTTCTCAGCAGTGGCAAGACTGACATTTCAGTCCAGATAATTCTTTGTTGTGGGGAGCTGCCCTGCGCACTGCAGGAAGTTTAGCAGTATCGCTGGTCTCTATTCACTAGATGCCAGTAGTATACCTCAGTTGGGAATCACTGCTCTAATCCTATCCCTTCTATTAACCAAGTCTCTTTCCTTCTCTCATAACATCACTCCAAATTCATAACTTATTTTAATGAGAATATATCCAACAAGGCGTCCCACTTCGGATTTTTCTCTCCAACAAATGTTGCCAATTTAAAGCTTTAGAAAAAATGTTCACTAACTTAATAAAAAATGTTCACTAACTTAATAATAAAGCTCAGGAAAAAATAAGTATGAGCATACTGGGGCCAGAAAGGGATGGAATTTATCTAATCTCAGTAAACTCTTCAACAATTTCAACCTTTTTTTAAAGACTGGCATAATAAACCAAAATACAGTTATAATGAATCCTCTGAATCGTATTTGAAGCTACATGCATACCTTAAATAGACACATACAAATATATATGCATGGAACCTCACAATAACATCATTCACTAAGAGTGAAATGTTATATAAGCAGATCTTTTTAAACCTGATCCTAAAGATCCAAATTCACTGAAGTTTCTATAATGACAATTTTTAGACATTCAAAGAATATTATAATGAACACCCATATAATCCAATATTCTGTTTAAGAGATAAAACATTACACATACAGTTGAAGCCTGCTGCGTACAGAATTACCTCTTCGTAGAAGAGACACTGAAGGCTTCATTACAGCTTGACCACAGGGTGTTTGGAAATATGAGCATTAAAGAGCGTTTCTGTGTTCCCACATCTTTACTTCTGTAAAGCTATTACCTCCAGCAGCTATGACAGCATCAGCCCATTGAACAGTTTCTTCATTATATTCTCTCCTCTTTACTAGACGAACCTCAATTCCCTCATTCCTAAGACAAAAAAGTAAAGGTTATATATATATATATATATCAAATTTCTAGTAATAACATAATAAAGGAGTATGTTTTTTGAGAGGTAGATTATTACAATGGATATGTAAAATAAACAATTCTGTTTTATAAACAAATTAATGTTTAGCTTTGTAAGATTAGCTTCATTTTCTCCTAATTACAACAGCCAATTAACTACGTTAAGTCAGGAAGCATGTGAATAAACTGAAAGTTAAGGACCACCCTAAATCTCTATGTGCTTTAAAAACATCCTTTATAGCTCCTGACAAATGGCAATATTGACTAGAATTTCATTTCATTTTCTCTACTCCTTCGAATACTAAAATTCATTAATACAAAAATAGCCCAGAAGACTAACACCTTGAGAGGCAATTTTTTATTATAAAACTGAACAGCCATTATTTTAAATTCAGCAAACAGTCGCTAAATGCCAGACACCGGAACAGTGACTAAAAACTTTCTAATTTGCATGTTCTCACACTGAGTCTCTTGTACACATATAAACTTATTCACTGACTACATTTAGTCCCAAAGTAACTCAATTTCTATAATGATAATTTTTAGACATTCAAAGATTATAATGAACATCCATATAATCCAGTATTCTGTTTAAGAAATAAAACATTACACATACAGTTGAAGGCTACTGCATACAGAATTCTTTGTAGAAAAGACACTTCTTGAGCAGACCAAATAACTCAAAATCTGTGCAGTTTTCAAGAATATGATAAAAATTCCCTTAGAAAAACTATAATAATCAAGTCCATTAACAATATAATTTTCTTAAAATGATTTTTAATGGCAATATTGATTAAAAATGTAATGATTAGCTGCTAGTAAAAAGAAAACCAGGAATTCCTGAATACAAAAGCCCACCCGAAGTCCAATCCCACAGACTTACCGTAAACTATCTACAATATGCTCTACATTTTTGGTGTGAATATGATGTCGTTCAAGCAGTCCACTGTAGCTAGAGCCTTTCAATGCAAGCTACATCAAAATAAAACAAATGTTATCTTATTACATGATGTATATTACATATTATGTTATATTTCTTTAAAAAGTCCTCTGTAAAATAGAACGGGATTTTTTTTTTGCGGGGGGGGAGAAGGCACATTTTAATGATGAGCTGTGAAAGTTGTTTAAAGTGAACTGGAAAGTTGATTTCAGAAAATCATAATTTGGTTTTAATACAGCTTTAAGTTTCCTGAATCCTGTAGTCAACAGTATCTCAAAATTTGCATGTTTTACAGCTTGAGTGTTTTCCTTATTTAAATGGATTTTTAACATATTGCATATGGCTACCTGAAGACCAAACAAAGATAAACTAATATTTTAGAAGGCAGTTAGTTGACCTTTGTTCCACTTGGATTTGCAGCTCACTTGCATTTAGATTTATGAACTCTATTTGGCATTTACTCTATGCAATCCGTCCTGGTTAGCTCCCTCAGAACGAATAACTTTTAGATTGAAAAACATACCCTTCAAGAATTGTCTTTCTTAGTCTATTACAGTGATATTTTATGTCACTATTTTACCATTAATATTCTCCTTTTAAAGTATGTCTTCTAAATAATCCATAAAGTGAAATGTTGGGAGAGAAGTTTAGAAATATCCTCAACGAACATCCATTTAACCAAGTAGGAAATTTGTCCACCAGAGTAAATGCTAGAATTGAAAAGCATGTTGTTGTTTTTTTCTCCAAATTCCCAGCCCTTGTCTGTTTATGATACAAAATCAGTTTTTCAAGTACCTGTCCAAAATAAAATCTTAAATATATTCTTTTGTTTTAAATTATTACTTACTGAATTATAAAGTAAAACCAATTTTTAGATAGCATTTTTAATATGTATCTTACTTTTTAAAGAAGGTTATAACAGCATGAAAGATGCATATATAAAGAAAATTTTAATTACATATAATCTTATTACCCCAGGATAATTTGTGCTAATATTTTAATGCCCACCTTTCCAATCTTATGAGTACTGGGTTAAGAGTTTTAAAATACTTTTGCCCTCATCCTATAACCTAAAAGGAAATGTATGCTCCTCAAAAGAGCTGAGGACCAACCCATTTGGCTATTTGAAAATTAGTAGATGACAATTCACAAAGATATACTAGATCAGACAGCTTGTATAGCAGTTTAAAGCCTAGATATGTCTCATTATATTTAGACAGAGCAAACCAATGACAAGAATATTTTTTTAAGGAAAGCAGGGACCAAGGTAATAATTGCTTTCATTTAATCCACAAATCAACATATACGAAGTTTGAAAAACTGTTCTAAGAGTAGAATTTCTGAATATGGATGAACACAGCATTAACCTTCAGATTACTACTATCATTACCCAACTACAGATCAACTAAAAAAACTGCAGTAACAGTATCTCAAAAAATATGGATCACAAAGCTTTTCATCTCTCCTCTCTCCCCGGGACTCTCTAGTTTAAGACTTTCATTAAAATAGATCTTTATGCTGGATGCTGATGGCTCCCAACTGCTCTCTCTTACCCCGGCCTATCTTTAGGGCTCCAAATGAATGCAGCCAGCTGTGTATCTGACATCTTTCCTTGGCTATCTAACAGGGATTTCAAATTAATATGCTCAATATCAAGCCCTGATTTTCTAGATTAGTGATCATGCTATATTATTTTGTCACAATCATTATATCTCATGAGACCATTTCAAGAGTGAACACTTTACACAGCCAGAAATTAAGCTCTACAAAATTAAATTTATTCATAAAAATATTTGAGCACCTACTATGTTCATTTAAACATTAGTTGAGCTCAAATGTATTAAATGGGGCACTGAAAACTGCTAAGCTTAATGAGAACTAATTCAAATGTACAATAAGTCTATTGGAATAACTTTTATCAAATTTACTGCTTCCAACCTGCTATAAATCAAACTTAAGGGTAAATGGCCCTAAGACTTCAATTCCCAGCCCAGAGTTTTATCTTATGTTCCAATTTTTGGTTTGGACAATATAGAACATGTACCCATGAACAAGATGTAAATCCTACTGTGTGTGGGTACTGTAAATTCTAGTCCGTTGGTTCAGAAGCTTTGGTTCTTACTTCCTAACTCTCAGAAAATTAAGATTACTCAGCAGTTGAGTGTTAGGAAATTTTGGTTTGAGATAGCGAAGGGGGTTGAATTTATGGGGAAAATAATTTTGGAAAACTATAAAAAATCTTGAAGTTTCCCATGATTTTAGTAAGTTTTCCTATACCTCAAAAAATTCCAAATATAAATACAAAGTTCATTTAGCATCAGAACATCTAATATTGGAGTAAAAATGTCATTTTATACACTCTTGCTCCCAAATTTCTTCTTGTGAACTATTTCTCTAATAACTCATGGTTCAATAAATTTAGAGAATACAGGTTCTTATATCAGTTGTTTTCTTTAAAGATCTAGCTGGTTGGGCCAGGAAGCTTCATTAATATGAACTGGCTAAACTAGGCCGACAAAAGATAAGGCATTTTTAAAAATCACGTAAAAAGCATCAACTAGTCTTAAATCACTATTCAGGTGTCCCTTACATTTTTAAGTTTTTTGAAACTTAAAAAAGTTTTCAAAGGCTGTTAAGTATTTCAAGCTATCCCTCTGAAAATAAGACTTCAAGGATTTAAAAACACTTTAATCAGACACAAAAACACGACTTCTTTGTAAAATGTTTTACAATTTTAGGTTAGAGAAATTATCGAAATTTAGAACAGTCTCAATTTTGCAATGCTACATCTTAGATATTTGAGACAAAGTCTTTATTTATTTTTTCCCAAAACCTTCTTTTAGTTCTTATCTGCATTAAAAAAAAAAAAAATTCTTTTAAAAGATCATTCACCAGGATACATGGAAAAAGCAGTGTGAATCTAAAAAATCAACAGACACATTTCAGTGTAAGCAATAGTTTCTCCTACAAAATCTCCCAAAACCAACATCACCACATCCAAGGAAAATCTGATGTTAAAACACAATACAGCATGAAAAGAAAACAGGAGGATTCTCAATGAACAGAAATTTACCATACCTTCAGGTCAGATGTGATAGGCATGCTATTTTCCAAGTGGCCCAAACATTTTTAAGTATCACAGACATTTTTACTTGACCAAAACTGAGTTTCTTACAAATATCACTTTTAAAAACTTGTTTTACTTATCAGTTGAATGTTACTACTTTGTACTCAATGTAATTTACATGAAAGCTCAGTAAGGGAAGTCAATAGGTCTTTTTAAATGTAACACAAGAAATGCACAAACTTTTGAGACAATGACAATTTGATATGTAAACTCACTAGGCATAATTTAAGCACTCTTAAACGTTTCCACACTTAACTAAATGGCACTGAGTGTTTCTCAAAATTGCCTTAAAAGGATTAGTGACATCTAATTAACAGCTAGAAAGCAAACTACATTCACATAGCATGATCAGGCCTAGTGCAGTGAATCCTAAGTATTTCTTCAAATATATAATATTTGGTGTTTATTTTGGATCATTTCTATTCCACTTATCCTTTCTCCCAGGCTCTCTTTTACTTTCCCTGTTGTTCTCTTCCCACTTCTGCATTCATCTTTTGAATTCTGTTTACCTACTCCCTGATATGTTGGTATTGTTGTTGATATGTTGGTATTCCATCTTTGGCTTCTTATCTGCTCCCACTTCATTTTGAGTTACCTCCTCACTCCAGGGACTTGATCTACCAAGTATACAAAAGTAATTATGAAATCTATACTGTTAGCTCAAGGCTTTTTCTTGAGCTATAGGCTCAAATTTTCAAGTCCTTACCTTTATATCTACCCACAGATAGATCAAGTAACTCTCCCCAAAACCTTCCAAATCTGATTATATACTCCTCCTTCAAATTTGCTCGAGTCCCATGTATCAAGTTAACAATACTTCCATTTACCTAGTCAACAGAATAAACCCAGATGTCACCTTGAATTCTCCCCTCACACTCAATCTCCACAGCCAATCAGTGGTGACGTCCAATAATTATAACGTGTAAACTGTATCCCCAATCTGTCCTTTACATTCATGATGCCACTGCTTCAGTTCTGGACAATATCAACTCTTATCTGGTTCCAGGCAACAGCTTGCTTCCAGAATTCTAAACCAGTTTTTTCTTTAAGTTTTTATTTCCCATTTCCCCAACCTAACCACACTACCAGAAGCCTGCTTTCATACTATTCCCAGAATGCGAAAGTCTCAAAAAAATTGACCCTCATCACTACATTCCTGTGTGAAAAGAGAGTAGGGCTGATCAATGATTGTATGCTGCTGCTAAAACTGAAAACCACTACAAGATAAAACCAACTCCTTCACATGACACCCAACACCTTTTAATGTCCAACCTACATGTTTAGCCTCAATATACAAGGTCTGACAGTTAAGTTTTCGAACTTGTTCCAAGGATGTTGCTAACATTTTTTGATATCAGAGGGATTGTTCATTATGAATTTGTACCAACTGGACAAACAGTTAACCAAGTTTACTATTTGGAAGTGCTGAAAAGGCTGCATGAAAAAGTTAGACGACCTGAACTTTCTGCCAATAATTCATGGCTTTTGCATCACGACAATGAACCAGCTCACACGGCACTATCTGCGAGGGAGTTTTTAGCCAGTAAACAAGTAACTGTATTGGAACACCCTCCCTACTCACCTGATCTGGCCCCCAATGACTTCTTTCTTTACCCGAAGATAAAGGAAATATTGAAAGGAAGACACTTTGATGACATTCAGGACATCAAGGGTAATATGATGACAGCTCTGATGGCCATTCCAGAAAAAGAGTTCCAAAACTGCTTTGAAGGGAGGACTAGGTACTGGCGTCGGTGCATAGCTTCCCAAGGGGAGTACTTGGAAGGTGACCGTAGTGATACTCAGTAATGAGGTATGTAGCACTTTTTCTAGGATGAGTTTGCAAACTTAATTGTCCAAACTTCGTACATGCTCTTAAGCAGTTTTAAAACTACTCTTACAATGGTTGCTATATCAATCACACCAGCATTATTATTAAAGAGAAAATAAACCATACTACATGTAAAAAGACTAAATTGTTTCATGTTATCTTTTATTTCAAATATGAGTGTATGTACTAAGTCGTGGTAAAATTTTTGACTGAGGATTATAGTCAAAAACGTTAGAGTTTTTATTGGCAAAAAGATGAATTTCACCACTATCTTGCTAGTACTGTTCTCTCCCCCTTCACATATAAATTCTTCCCTATTCTTCAATATTTAATTAAAATACCCTAAAATTGAAAGATACCATTTCACTTTCATCGCGTTGCCAAAAATATTAAAGTCTACCAAGTGCTGATGAGAATGTGGGGAATCAGGAGGTGGGTCAATGCCTATGGAAAAGTTATTTGTACTTCTAATTGCAGCATTTTTTAAAAACTGAAAAAAACTGGAAACCTAACTATATAAACAATGGAATACTATACAACAGTTAAAATGAATCAACATGTATCAACACAGATAAGTTTCTAAACCAATAGTGAAGAAAAGCAAATTTCTAAATAGGCACATATTCTAAAGAATACATTATTGATTTAACTTTTTAAAGACATACAAAATGTTATACTTTTTATGGACACAATCATATTAATAAATAGAAAGGTATATGTAACAACTTCAGGCTAGTGGTTACCTTTAGGGAGACAGGGAAGGGGAAAATTGAAAGGATGGGGTTTTAGTCATAACTACATTTCCTTTAAAAATACCTGAAGTAAATATAGCAAAATGAGTATCTGTTAAATCTAGATAGTTCAACACGAGTCTAGTTACTTTATGAAACTGTTTTATATGGTAGAAATGTTTCATAACTGAAAATCTAAACTTTAATAAGATCACTAAAAAGTCTCCTTAAAAGTTAAAAAAAAATTCAAAGGTCTTCTTTTCCCCTTCATTTCTGCCCTTCGCTGTATTATTCTCTCCCGTCTCTGTATTCCCGTAGACCCCTTATAGTTACAACATGATTTAATAAGATGCAGTCTTTGACCTCAAGTCTAGAGAAGAAAATCATCACAGATTATGCTCTAAAGTGGAAAGATAAAAAACCCAAGTATCATGAAGAAGATAGTGAAGAATACCAAACACAACCTTGGTGGCCAGAGAGAAGCACAGCAAGGTCACCAAAGATGACTTCCTGTGAGAGTAATGTTTGAGCTTGACCTCAAAGGAAGAAGAGGAATTGGCTAGAGGATGGAGGGGCACTGAAAGCAAAGGGAGCTACAAAGGTAAAGACACTGAGGGATGCAAATGAAACCACACTAAAATACCATTTTCAACTACCGGGTTGGCAAAGACCCCCAAATATAAACTGTTGATGGAAAACCAAGTACCTTCATTCCCGGAGAAGGTATACATTGGTACAGCCTCTAAGGGAAGCAATCTGGCAATTACCTATTAAAATTTCAAATGCACATGCCTTTTGGC
The DNA here is from genome assembly GCF_057876585.1 of Rhinolophus sinicus. Classification (NCBI taxonomy): domain Eukaryota; kingdom Metazoa; phylum Chordata; class Mammalia; order Chiroptera; family Rhinolophidae; genus Rhinolophus; species Rhinolophus sinicus. The sequence goes on from NC_142503.1 coordinate 23,800,036, forward strand.
TCAGCAATTCCAGTTTTAGGTATTTACCTTAGAGCTTGATTCACACATGTAAGAATTAACACAAATATTATTAATTACAGAAAGTATTTTAATAAATTTAAGGCATCTGCACACAATGAAGTACTATACATACTACTGAAAAAAAGAACAAGGTGCAGAATAGCTTAAATAAATATGCTGTTGAGTAAAAAAGAGATGGGACAAAGAAAAAGAATATGTCACTATGTTGAATATATAATTTCTGGAATGAAACAGAAGACAAGAATTAATCAGAAATGAAGTTCAACAGGTAGACAGGAGTCAATTCATGAAGGGCCTTGTTTGGCACATTAAGGATCACAAAGGTTCACCGATAGCAGTGTTTCTCAAAGTGTGACCCAGGGACCACCTGCAGGCCTGGGAACCAGGTAAAAAAATTCTGAGTCAGCAACCTTAAGGGTGTAGTTCAGAAAGGGAATTCTTCACAAAGTGAATCAGACTCTTACAGGGAGCTAAGGCATTTGCATTTTAACAAATTCTCTAGGTGACCCTACAGGTTATGGGGAGCTTTAGAGGCGTTCTAAACAGAAGAGTGGACAAGATGTTTACTTTAGATACACCACTCTGGTGCCTGTCTCTGGAAGATTTGAGAGGAGTGAGGTTTCTGTTAGAAGGCTCTGGCAGTACTCCAGATCATGTTCTTTAATTTGATAAATACTCACATTGCATACACTACACTCATTGCACACCACATGGCAAAAGTAGTATCTGCCCAAGAACTACAACCCAAGCTACACCATTGTTTTCAGGAAGAAGAGAAAGGGAAACCAAATCCAAGGCATTACAACTCCCAAATCTGCTAAGAAGGCAACAACTAGGAATAGTTTAACCCTATAATAGAAGGAATGCTAAATGAAAATTATTCTATCCCATTTTGAAAATAATTTTTTAAAAATAACCTATAATGGAAACTACTATAGGGAGTTGCACCTGAGGTTGTAAGATTTGGGGTTTGGGAAGAGGAAAATGGAAACTGCTCATTTCTTATTTGGTATAAATAAAAACGTTTTTAAATAAAAGCTTTTTGGCCAATAAGGTACGATGTCAAAACCCTTTCCAATTAGCTTTGATTCTAAAGGTATATAATCTGTGAGTCTCTTGGACCCTATTAATAAAAGTTCTACATTTGCCAATAGCTATCTATCTCTCTTATGTGAGTAAATTGTAATAATAGTTGAATTAGTCCTTGCATGGTCATGAGTCAGTAGAGGTAAAATCCTTTCCAGAAATCCTCTATTCACAAGAAAAGTTATTCGTCAGTTAGGGGAAAAGAAAACCAAGTTTTAAAAATTAGGCAATGTAACCAATAAGAAAGAGTAACTGAAAATCAAACTTTGACACAGTTTGAAGGATGTAAACCTATTTTGCACATGCTCTATCAACTAAGAAGTATTTCCTCTGATTGTTTATGTTTCTACAAAGTTAGAAAACCATGAGCCTTCAGGATATAAAATATTGCCTTCCACCCCTCATTTTCCATTTTAACCAGTAACCTAGTAGAGATAAATTTGCAACAAAACAACCGCAACCACCACGGCCACCAAGAGCACCCTCTGATAATAAAACTTCGTGTTACCATGACACTATAGACAAAGCAGCCATGGTGCCAGAAGACTCAAGCAAGCACTTAGCCACTTTCTTTTATACCCAATTCACACAATTCATATACCTTAGTATATTTTACCCCCAACAAAATGGCAAAAAATACTCATCACCTTTTCATTTGTAATACAGAATCCCATTTTAGAACAACTTCACACAGCCTTGTATTCTTTGACCTGTCTGGGCTCCACCTATTGCTATTTTATTTTAAATACTGACCTTGACATAAATGATAAAATTCAAAATCAGTAAGGAACTAACACAAAAAAATTTAATTGAAATGACAACTATTTCAAAACTGTGTTCTATAGTCCAGAAGTTTTACTTCAAAGTTTTCTTATCCTGAAAAGCATTACCTAGTGATAGACAAATATTTACGTTAGATTTCTCTTCAGATGTTGAGCGGGTACACTAGGCAGTTCGATTTTTAAAGACTTATTTGCTTACATTTAAAAAGTTTTGATTAGTGGCAACCTAGTTCGGAGGTCCAAGAATTAATCTATCTAGATGCCACCCATTTTTCTGAGTCCTTGATAAAGTTATTCAGAGTTTCAAAATGCCAGCTTTTCTAGGGCCTGGAGGCTATCTAGTCCAACCCTAATATTCCACATACTGAAATAGGTGAAAGCACTTTGAAAACTGACAGTACTCACAAAAAGTATTGTTTTCATCTGTAAGGCCCAGAGAAGTTAAATGGACTCCTAAGAAGTTAACTACACAGCACCTGGGCCTAGAACTCCAAGCTCCTGACCCCCCAATCCTACACTCTGTGAACATCTTTGAGTGTACTGTTTGTTTTGTTTTCATTGTTGTGGAAGTTGTATGAAGAACATATTTATGGGTATATAGCATTTGACAATTTCTAAAAAGTAGATCTTACAAAATTAGGAGTACAACCCAAAGGACATACCTCTTTTCCAAATCAGAAAACACCTGCCTTCTGAACTTCCTGCCTCACCACCAATTTCATGCCCTAACACAAACTTAACTACTCCAACTTTTTGCTCAAACTGTTGTTGCTTTAGTCTTTAAATGGGAGGATTGTTTTCTATAAATTGTCACCTTCAAACACTTAGGGAAAGGAGAGAAAAATCTGCACCTAGCATTCCATCAGATGAATGCAGGGCCCCTCTTCAATGAACTCATTGAAGAATCAAGAAGTTTAATGCTGAATAGATTGTGCTTAAGCAAACGTAATTTACAATTTTATTTGGATACCGCTACAAAATATTACAAAAAAAATTGCTGAAGATTACAAACCATCGTTTAGAACAAGCTGTCTACCCTTGTGCAGAATTCTACAAGATTATGGTAATAGGCAATTAATTCCAAAGCCTTTTGTTGCCCATCAACAAGAGATTTCCAATGGAGATTTTTCTGGACATATTGTTTGTAGTAGCCTCGTGACTCTCCTTTTGCTCAAGTTGGTGAATGAGGACATGGGATCAGAAGCTTCAAAAGGAGAGGGAAGGGGGTAATCAGGGTTTCTTCCTTGGGTGGATTTATAACACCTGCATCAAATATAGTCTATTGTGGAGATATTGCTACATTATAGACATAGGCTCTTTATTTCGTAATCACCAGGTTTGCCTGCCCTTTGTCTAGACCTTTCTACTTAACAGATATTCAAAGTCAAATTTTCTCCTGGCTCTTCCCAGTACCAGAGACCCCAGTGCTTTTAAAATAAACTGCCAGAACTTGGGCTGACCACCACGTTCCAGCACGGAAACGGCTCGCCCATGCCGCTTTCCGGAGAGTCCCAGGACTCGCAGTCCTACAGAGTAAAAGGGGGTGTGTCCGTGGCACCTTCGCCCTCTTTTCCACTTCCCGCAGCGGCGCCCCCATTTCTCCGGGCCTGGGGAGCTGTTCCCAGAGCGTCCAGACGTCAGTCACCGGCCCACCAGTCTTTGGACCTATTGTTGCTATCCCCAAGGTGGTGGGGGTGGCGAGGACAAATGAATCCAAAACCCCTCTGACTGTGGGAGCCCCTCTTCCCCCCAGGCCTCCTCGAGACGACCCCACCGTGGGGAGGCGGGGGACCTCTGCGTCTCAATTTCTCTGACACACACACACACACACACACACACGCGGGGCGAGGGGGCTACGAGCGAAGCCAGAGGGAGTGGGGGACAGCGAGCGTGGCAGGCAATGCATCTAGGGTGCCTCGGGAAGGAGGGTCATCCCGGGGGGCCGGACCGAGCCCAGACACAACGAGGGCAGCCGGGACCCACCAGCTGCTTCAGGTCCTCCTCCGAGAGCTCCGCATAACGGTACCGCTGCTGCTCGAACTCGTACCGGGTGGTTTTCGCCACCACCACCACCCGGGACGGGAGGAAGCCGCCGTCGGGGCGGCTGCCACAGCCCGCCAGCTCGCGCGGCTGACCGTGCCCCAGGTGCCGCCGGCCGCCGCAGTCACTGCCGAGACGCGGCCGCGCGGCGGGGCCTTCCGCGCCCGGGGCCCTCAGAGCCGCCGCCCGGCCGCCCGCCACGCGACGACAGCTGCCTAGAAGGAAGCCTCGGTAGCAAGTCATCGTCGGCCCGGCCGAGGTCGCAGGCCCGGGCTCCCTCCTCTGCTGCCCGCCGCCGGGTGTTCCCGCCGCCCGCGCTGTCCTAGCCTCTAACTTCAAGCCAGGCGGCCAGAGGTTAAGTGCAGGGCCCTGCGTGGCCCGCACCACGAGGGGGACGTGCCCAGACGTTGACGGGGGCGGGGAAAGCCGGGCGACAGGGAGTGGGGAGACCCCACACAAGGTAAAGGTGGGCGGGGAAGAGGTGGAGGCTTCAGGGTGGTGGGTTTTGTTTGTTTGTGGATCCGTTTCCATCCACGCCTGCGCAGTGGCTGCTCCGCCGCCCGGGGACAGACCTCCCGCTCCACCCACTTTCCAGGGGGTGCAACCCCGCCCAGCTAATTCTGCCAACCAATCAGCCTCTCCGACCAACTCTGTCAGCTAATCAGAGCACGCTCCGGTTTCGGAACTCAAGGAGCTGCGGGGATTGGCTGAGGCCAGGGCCAGGGCTGGGATTCGTTCTGGCGTTTGCGCTTCTGTGAGGAATCCAGCTGGAACCGGTCTGAGAAGGCGCGTGGGCTGTGGGTGGGGTTTTAAGCGCCTTGCGGGGGGGCATGTGCGTGCAACTCCTTGTTGGAGTACTTTCCTTTTTCCATTACTGCACATAAGACTAGACCACAGAAGTCTAGACCCTTTGTTCATTCATTTAATCAACGCATGTTGGATGGCTGATACAACGCTGGTCTAGGGGCTGAGAGACTGACCCAGGACCAACTGCATAATTTGCAGAGCCTTGTATAAAAAGAAAATGGGAAGTCCCTGTTGAGAAATTAAGAGTTGCAAAACAACAGAGGGCAGTAAGCTGAGCACCTGGCCCATCTAAGCATGGGGCCCTGTGGGACTGCACAGATTGAAGCCCCTTGCTGACCACCAAAAAAACAGCCCAGAGGGAGAAAGAAGCTGGTACCATATTTCCATGAAAATAAGAAGTAGCCGGACAATCACCTCTAATGAGTCTTTTGGAGAAAAAATTAAGGCCTGATCATATTATACGACCAGGTGTCATATAATAATAATATTAATACATACAATACTGGATCTTATATTAATTTTTGCTCCAAAAGACACATTAGAGCTGATTGTCCAGCTACGTCTTATTTTCAGGGAAACACAGTAGGTAGCCTTTGAGGAAGTTAGAGGTTAATGCCTAGAGAAGTCTGGCCAAGGGGAGCATTCCTAGATGGGGAGATAAGGTTGAAAAGTAGGACTAAAGTGAAGGGTTAAGAATGTTTGTAATTTGAAGTTCATAATATAGGTAGTTAGCCTTTTGAGGGCTTTTTAACTGCTGAGTGAGTCCTAAAAGCAGTGTTTGATGACTGTTGATCTTTGTTTGGAATATTGACCACGTTGGAGGCAAGAAGAGGAAGGGAGACTTGGGTGCTGTTGGAATAGTAATAGAAATAAAAGAAAATGCTATTATAAGAGCAGACACAAATGGAAGTTGCACATCCTAGTATTTATCCCTCCTGCTCCTTAGATCCGCCTGTTATGGCACCCTCTTTGCTTCTCTGTAGTTCTAGCACTATCAGTAAGTAGCTTTTGGACTTTGGGCAGGTTACTGCATCTTTTGGGGCCTCAGTTTTCTTATCTATAAAATGAGTGAGCAGTACTAGACTGATACCAAGGCTCTATCAAGCCCAAATTGATTAAATATGTGACTCTTACTTTTTGGCTGGCCACTACCTCTGATATTCATTCATCGGTTTACTGAATATTTACTGAGTCCCTACTATGTGCCACATAGTATATTAAACTGGGATATACAACATGGAGTCAAATACACCATGGAATCTGATGTCTACTTTTTAGTAGGTCACTGACCCCTTCTGGCCAGGAAATTTGCCTTACAGCATCTGCTGATAGTGACTTATAGTGGAAACTTAAGCACACTTCTAAATTTCTGTGGCATGTGAATTACTCATTTATAACTTGAACATCCTCAAGATCCTTTCTATTCTTACTGTTCTTTCTTACTCTATTCTTTCTTACTCTGTTCTTTCTTACTCTATTCTTACTTTGTAATTCATTAGATATAGGGAGGGAATAAAAGGAGAAATCACAGATGACACATGTTTGAAACTTGGATGTATAGGAGAATGTCGATTGATCCATTTGACAGAAAAAAAAAAAAAAAATGAACCTAGGAAACCAGTTTGGGATCACAGTCTACGAGTTTGGTCTTGTATCTAAAATTTCAGACCTCTTTTATTCTCATTTCACAGATAGGAACTCAAATTTTTGGATCTCCCCCATTTCCAGCTACAAATTTAAACACATTGACATCCTCTCAGTTGGGATATCCCTTTGTCCACTGTTATTTTTTAATCCCATCGCCTTCTACTGCCTCAAAACTATTACTCCATCAGGTTACCCCCTTTAATATATCTTTAATTCTCCCTCTCTACTGAATTTTCTGCTTCATTATTTAAACATGCTCATATCAATGACAGCTTAAAAATTTATTTAAAATCAACTTTCTAAGCCTTAGCTTTTTACATATTGTCTATCTTCTCTTTACAGCTAAGATTTTTGAAAGAGTAATCTGTTCATATTGCCACATCCCTGCCTCCTATTCATTCCTAAACCAGTTGTAATCATTTCTCCCCAACACTTCACTCATTACTGCTATTTCCAAGGTGACCAAAGATCTGATTGTAAACTCAGAAGACATTTTCAGCCCTTAAATGACTTGATCTTTATGTGGTATTTGAAATGGTTATCATTTCCTCTTGAAATTTTTTACTCTGGCTTCTAACACACCAGTCCCTAATGGTGTTCCTCCCATCTATTCCCGTTTTGAGGTTCTTCCTAGGCTCATCTTCAGGACCTCCCCTCCCCTCACTTCCCTTCTCTCCCCTCCTTTCCCTTCCTCTCCCCTCCCCTTTCCTTCTCTCTCTGCTCTTTTGCATGAGTTCATTCAGTATTGTCTAAAGAGCTTGGACTTTGGATTTTAAAAGACCTCAGTTCAAACTCCAGCTTTACCATTTATTACCTTTGTCAACCTTGGACTAGTTCCTTAACCTTTCTGATCCTACTTCTTCATTTATAAAATATAATAGCTACCTTATAAAGTTGTAAATATATGTACAAATGCCTAGCCAGGTGCCCATTACAAAGTATACTCTTGGCAAACATTAGTCCCTTTCCCCTTGCATGACTTTAGCTACTACCAGTATCTGTAGCCCAGACTGTCTCCTGAGCTTTAGATGCTTATTTTTATCTTCCCGTTGAGCCTTGTACACACAACACAAGTCAATGGAGATCAAATTATTTGATTGCCTGCTATGGTCCAGGCATCCTGCTAGATGCAGGAGATAAAATCATAAATAAAAGGTAGTCTGCCTTCCATGGAGCATAAAGTTTATGCAATGGTAGAGTTATACACAGAATGCTATAGACATCTGGAGGAACGGGTCTTCACTCAGCCTAAGAGGAGTTAGGGAAAGCTTTCTGGAAATGTCATGAACCAAGTCTTAAAGAATGAGTAGGTATTAGCCAGAATCAGCAAGAATGAGAAAGGAATTCCATAATGGTATAGAGCCATGAAATAGCACTTCTGAAATCCTAGAGAATTTAGAGGGAGGCAGGCAACCATAGGAGGTGAGGCTAGAAAGTAGACAGGGAAAAAGATATGGAAAGTATTATATCTATGCTTAGGACTTGGCTTTTATCCCATAGATACTAGGAAGCCTTTAAAAGGAGAAAGTGACATGATTAGCTTTGCAAAGATTATGAACAGGAATTTCTTGGAAGAAACATAAGGAATGAAAGATACTCTACCTTATTAGAAATCAAAAAAATACAAATTAAGGTAATAGTGAAATCGCCTTTTATGTCTACTAGATTGGCAGAAATTAAGAAATTTTGGTAATCCTCTAACTTTTGAGAACCATTATACATCAAGTATTTATTAGGCTAAACATTTACCAGTTATTTCAATAACTCCTCCAATGCCACAGTTCTGAAATATCAAAATATTTTTAGAAATCATTTTGGAATTGTGAATTTTTTCACCTTGTTATGGGGACAAGAATGTTTATGTTCTTGCAAAATTCACAGGTTGAAGCCCTAACCCCCAAAGTGATGGTATTTGGAGATGGGGCTTTGGGAGGTAATTAGGGCTAGATGAGGGTCTGAGGGTGGGAGTCCTGGTCTGATGAGATTATAAGAAGAGACACCAGAGAGCTTGCTCTCTCTCTAACCATGCTCCCACAAAGAAGAGGTCATGTGAGTCCACAGTGTCCTCCTACAAATCAAGAGAAGAGGCCTCAGAATGAAACCTACCTTGCCAGCACCTTGATTTTTGACTTCCCAGCCTCCGAAACTGTAAGAAATAAATTTCTATTGTTTAAGCCACCCAGTCTATGATATTTTGTTATGGCAGCCTGAACAGACTAAGATGCCTCTAACAGGAGAATCGTTTAAGGATCAGAATCAAAAGTCATTTTGAAAAGATGAGGTGATCACAGTAGATTGAAAAATGAAACATAGTTGGAAGCACTGAGACTAATTTTCTTATGTAACTCATTAAGTGTTTCTGAAACAAAAATCAAAAGAGGAGCATTAAAACTTTGTTGCATGATTGTTGAAATTACCTTAGTCTACCATAATAATGGCATTTAAGAAAAAATTCATTTGGCTCTATATATTTGTTTTAAGAAAGGTCTCTGGTCACACCTACTAGAATATTAATGATAATTTAATTACATAAATAAAGCAAAGGACAAGTTAACATATTTTACTTTTTGTATACTTAGTGTTTTGATACACAGGTAATGTATTTTGTTCATTCCTTCGACAACTATTGGATACTGACCAAAAGTCAAGCATACACAAGGTGCAATGGATACACGTCCAAGAACATATTCTCTTTAAAGGAATTCATACCATGAATATATAATTTTATAGTATTAGGAAATCCAAAGGCTAAATGAAAATACGCATTTCCCAGAAGAAAAACATGCTTTAATGATATGTTGTTATGCAGTTATAGTGGTTTAAAAAAAAGGGGCTAGAAATTTTTTAAAATATTTGTTTTATGGCCAGACAATGTATGACTGAAAAAATAAATATTTTAGTTAGATATTTATCAAATTCAGCAATTTATAATTTTAACTATTATATCCATCAATGTGATGAATAGTCCAAATTAGTTATCAAATCCTATTCTAAATTAACTTCAAAAATCATAATTTTGAACTTCTGAAATCCATGTATTTCTTAAATTCTGTCATTTTCTCTACAGTATTCAAAATGTAAAACCTCAGAATTATTAGACTACATGAAAGAAAAATTTTGATTGCAACAAATTATATTTCATGAACTTTTCTATAAAAATTCTTCAAGGAATGAATAGAATCTTCTCATTTAGTTAGGATGGTTTAGCATTTTCAGTAAGGTGGCCAAGCTTTTTGCAGATGTTATCATGTTTTATAGTAGGTAGCACTCATGAACAGGCAACCGACTGTCTGTGGGTCCACCTAGAAGGATCTGTGATATAAATGTAAAATATTTTATTATGCAGTGTTATATTCAGATTAGATTTACTATCAAATACAAGTGAACATGAATACTCATGGATATGCTTACTGGTGAAGAAATGAAATCTATAGAATTTATATTTTTATAATAACATTTGCAAACATGACATTTTCAGATCATTAAATCTTTCCTTAATTTATGGACAACAATATTTAAAAAATTAGATTTTTTTATTGCTTTCACAACGTTTTACCATTTGTATGCAGCATCTCCTGGAGAAGGTGCTAAATGAAAGGGGAAAAAAATGGCAGGGGAAGGTGGGGTCATATGATTGACATTAACTTCCATCGTTTCTCATCTATGGAGATAGTTGCATATTACCCTTTCCTAAAATGGAATATAGTAAAATATAGATTCCATACACAGGTCATTTGTTGATGAGAACTATGCCATTTAATCCTTCTTTCAAGTTAACATTTTTAATGGATACCAACTCATTTTCTAATAAGACCCTATTTTATTGTTGACAATATAAACATTATAATAATATAAAAATAATTTCATAGCTTTCAAAGAATAAGTCATTTAATAATAACAATAAAAGTCATATTCACTTAGTTCTCTAATTCACTGAGTTAAGCAGTTTATGATCCTGATTTTCATGTTTTGTGCATTTTTCCTCTTGATTACATTTTTAGTATTAGGCAAAGGAAGATATTTCATTAAGTGCTGCTCTGTTCTTTGATGGATTCTTAAATTTGTATGATTAAAGTACCTTTGAGATTTTAAATGATTAAAAGTTGGAAAACTGCTTACTAACATACTATCTTTGTAAGCATATTACTCATTCCTCTGTAGAGCAGAATTTAGGGCTTAATGGAACTATTACTGAAAATATTTGGGTGACTTTATTAGAATAGCTACATCTATATAAGAAAGCTGGGCTTATTGACAATGTTTTTCTCCAAAAATAATGATGAACTTTAATTTTAAATCCACTCATCAGGACAAGCAGTGAAACCTAAAAGTCTGTTTACTACTGGTTCTACTTCAACCTTGCTCAATTCATGAATCCTGGCACAATAAAAGAAATAATACTTTTTGCCTCAGGCAAAGAAAGTCTCTGAAAATTAAGTACTAGACAGATTCCAAAACCCTAAACAGGGTTTTCAGTGTTTCAAGCCAGATTTGCTTGGTGGCTCCATTATAAGTATTTCTAATTTTCTTATTATAGCCAATATTAGGAGAATGAGAACTGAAAAGAAATATGAATAAATGGTTAGTTTCTGGGTAGCACTGTAATTACTTTAAATTGTAAATGTGGTCTTTTATGCAATTTAAATGTGAATCATATGCAGGCATCATGATGAGGCTGATTTTTGGTAAAATCCTAATCAAGGCCACATATAGAAGACAGATTTTCAAACCTATTGCTCGGATCCAAACAGCAAGTCTCTAACCCCCACTACTTGAAACAGATACTCTCCACTTTTTAAAAATCTATTTCATATATTAGGATTGTGCATAAAATTTCTTTCTGAAACCTCCCACCTAACAAAAGGAAAGTTACTTACCGGATCTATTTTTAGTTACTCCGATGAAATCATCCTCATCCTCATCACAGCTATCACAGTTTAATTGCTGGACGACCGTTTCTGACTGGCTTTCAGCTTGATTTATGTCTTTCTGCTTATTGAAGCTTCTAAGAGCAACAAGACGATGATGTATTGCTGCATACAGATACCCAGTATCTTTGGCACTGGCCTGCATGAGGAAAATTAATTTGCTAGGACTATAAATGACTTAATAAATAGCCACATTTTATGGCGTTTTAATCTTTCACTATTAATAAGGAAGGGATTATATGGCATAAATCTAGAATGTAAATAACCCTAAAAATTAAAGGGTAAAAAGTCGATTTACCTTGAACCAAACTGAATCCTAAAGTGGGTAATTTTATGAGGTCCCAATGTGTGCCTTTTAAACTGAGAAAATGAAATTTTGTGATTTAAAATTTCTGTTTGAGTTTAAGTTTGTAAAAGACCATCCTTCCTCCACTATTTTACACTGTAGAAAATTGTAGGACTGTGGGAGGAGACGTCTATTTCCTTTGCATCACTTGGCTTAGACATCCCCTGCAAGCCACACAGCTCTGTGGAAAAGCAGAGCTCATTAGAGCAGTCTCTGAGATGGTACCATAAACACATCAGAAGTCCTTGTTTTCAATACTTTTCTAGGCTATTTTTATGATTGCTATCAATATAAAAAATCATAGTAACAATGCCATTGGTATAACATTTACGGTTATGTTATTTTTTATCCAATCCTTATAATAAAACTATGGTTATGTATACCATTTTTATTAACAAAAGCACGTAGCACAGGTATTCAACATACACTTGTTTCCCTCTTCCTTCTACAGATGAGATTAGGGCCCCAAAAGGTGCCCTGATTTGTCTGAATTTACACAGCTAGTTGGCAAATTGGCTGGGACTTGAATCCCAGGTTTTTGTCATCTTTGAGGTAACATGGCAGTAGTTTACATTTTTGTATCTTTTCACAATTTCAAAGAAAACCTGAAAAATTTTCTCTTTGCAAACCCTCCAGAGAGCTAGTCAACATTCAACCAAGAACTGAAGGTTGAACCAACTATATGCCAACTTTCAGGAGAAGAGTCTTAAATTACATTTTTTCATTTGCATGTTCTTAAGTTGCCTTAAATACTCATTTTCATTGATAAGTGAAAAGATTACATATGTATATTTCACAATCAATGTTAGCTGTCTAATCTTCTCAACCACTTTTTCTTTTTATCTATGTTTTTTTCTATTTTTTGTTTTTTTATTTTCTTAGTTTTTCTTCAACCACTTTATAAAGTATATTATTATTATCTTTATTTGGCAGATGAGTAAAATCGGATTAAAGAAGGCTAAATAACTTGCCTGAAAGTTATACAGTATGTACAGTATGGTACATATGTAAATATGTACACACACACACAAAAAATATATAGTATAAGACCAAAATGTTAAAAGTTGACCATCTCTGGGAGTGGAACTTTAGGTGATTTTTATTTGCATTTTATTTGATTGTCTCTAAAAAAAATATTCTACAATTTAAAAAGTCATCAAGAGTCAGATACTGAGCAGCAGAATCTAATCATAAGAAACATTGTCAATCTCAGTCTCAGTCTCAGGCAGGTTATGGACCACTCAAAGCCAAGAGGATCTGGCCTGGAAGAGTGTCAAATATTACCTCCCTAAATGGCAAACAGGGTTTGGGCATCATCTTACTTTTAATATCTTAATTCTCAACACCATTTACACCTAACAGTGCACTTACTGGTAGTTAATAAAACCTTTCATTTTTCACCAGTGGTCACTTGCCAACTTCTTTTTCATTACTATATGGATGCCAATTTACTTGTATCATGACCCTCTGCCTGAAATCACTTGGGTGCTCAGTCTTCTCCAGTCTTCTGGGTCTCAGCCCACAGGGGAAACCAAGCCTTTTCTCTGACCTGATTCCTGCCAGCTCTCTCTCTTGTGCCTGGATATCTTGTATTTGAGGTCAAGCGTTTCTTCTGCAGGGAACAACTAAAGCTCTGCTCCCATCCTGTTTCCTTGGAGATTGACTCATGTCCAGAATTGGAATGTGCTATTGGACTGGTTGTTTTAACTTGCTTGCCCTGTGTTTTTCCATTTCTCACTGATTCCTTTCTAGTCATCTCAAAGCCTTCTCAATTTCAGCATTCAGTATAAGCATCAGGATGTGGATTCTACTGGCTTCCTAGGAGCCAATCTTGATA